>NW_009629218.1:22040-48984 GCF_000690535.1 Cariama cristata | reverse complement strand
TGTTCGGTGGGGTTTTTGCCTGAGGAAGGACCGCAGCCCCCAGTGAATGTTGCGTGTGTCCGATTTCCAAGCCATTAATTCAAAACCAGTTGAAAAAAGTGAAGGAAAACATTGAAAGGGTATAACGTAGCTACTAATAGAGGCAGTGTGGGCACCCAGATGAAAGGGATCTGATTAATGATAGCACCTGAGATAAGTGGCACTTTAACCAACTTTAACTGTTGATGTATGATGACATAATGTCCCCTCCAATTAATGACAAGGATATAAAACACCTGTATTTAGCAGAGCAGATGTTGCTTTTATGGTTAAATGCACACAGAAATTGACTTTTAAAGGACCAACATTAACTTCTCCATTATTTGTTTCTTTATTTGTTGCACTGTACTATGAGCAAGAGTGAAACGTAACCCCACGTGCGAGGAAGGAAGGATACGTGCTCTTCACTAATAGTAATTTATAGGTCATCTCAGAGGGATTTATGGAAGGTAGGGTTATCTTTGCTGTTACGCATCTCTAGAGGCATCTCTGCCAAAGGATCTCAAAGCAACTTCCAAATGGATAAAGAGTTTTTGAGATACGTACAAGAATGCTACATTTTAACCAGAACAGCCTTTATATCGTATTTTCTTCCCATTCTTTGACCACAAAGGGATATCTGCCTTGAATCCAGCTAATACTTCTCCTGCAGCTCCAGTGACAGTTATTTATGCTTTGACCCTAAGGGAGCCAACTTATACTGTCTGTCTGTTAGTCATTCTTATGCTCACATCTATGTCATGCGATTCAGTTGCTATTTTATGAGGAAAAAACCCATTTGTTAAGAAACTTCCCATTAAGGGCGAATAAGGATAAGGGACAATTTATGTCTGGAGTGACGAAAGGATGCTACCTTTCTCCTCTGGCTTTGCAAAGCATTTTGGAGTGTTTTCTTCACATTAAATACACAAAGCAGGGAGAAGGTGTTGCGTTTCTCCATCGCTTTTCATGGCGGAAGATGCCACAAGTACCTGGGTCACCCCCATCACCCCCGGCGCCGGGCGAGGAGCGGCCGGGTGGGAGCTGCCGGGCTGGGTCGAGGTGTTGGCTGCCATGCCTCAGCAGGGAAAGAACACAGAAATTGTCATTCCCCTCAGCTCCCGCGCTAATGAGCAGCTCACACTTCCCAGGATTGCCTTCTCTGTGTCTCCTGAGGTTTAAAATACAGTAGCTGCATATGGGCTCTACGGAGGGTTTATTTATAGAGCATAAGTGTTTCCAGCTCTTCCAAGTTGATTGCAAGTCTTACAATATTAGGCACTGTTCTTAAAGTCCCAGCTTCTATACTCCTGGTATTTCGTGAGAATCTAAGATTTCAGTGGGTAAATGAGAAGTGTCTGAGCCTCACGGGAACAGAGAAATGCTACAAAACATTTCCTAGAAGTCAAAAGCCTGTGAACGACCCTTCCCTCCTTCCCCTCCTCGCAAACGAGAGGAGAACTGCTGACCGCTAAAGTCACCCCTGGTTTTTACGTCAGCTGCCAGTTGTGGATGTGTTTTTAAACACCTGTAACTGGCCATGCCAGGTCCTACGTCTCCTTCATCCATTGCCGGGCAGGGTCGGCAGAAACACCTGCTCAACGGGGCCGAGACCCCCAGGCACAGGCTGCCTCTCCCACTGGAAACTGCTTCTCAACATTCCCTCTCAAGATGCTAACCTGACAGCACATACGAGAGACGTTAGTGCGTTACATACACTATATCTGACATTTTAAAAGAACATTTCTTCATCTTCTGGCTGGTTGGGTTTTTAGAATCAAACACTTAGCATTACACAGATCGCAATAATGACCTGTCTCTTCCAGTACGCTAATAGGGTTTTATGTTCTCGGACTTTTGCAGCTGCTAAAACCTTGCGCCTGTCCCTGTGTCAGCTGTCTTTGACACAGTAAAAAGTTATCTCAGAAATATTGTCCCGGGACAGCAGAAGAGCATCGGTGCCGTTCAGCGCGCATCTCATCCGCAGGCCACTTCACTCCTCCGTTCACTTCTCGAGGAGCTCCTCTTCCCCAGCTGTGACCTGGGGCAAAAATTCCGCGGAGAAACAGGAGAAGCAGCTGAAGGAAAGCAGACCAGGGCTGTACCGTACCTGGCTCACGGGAATTACTTTGTGTGAGGGATCAGAGTTGAAGTCAACAGAGTGCCTTGTATTTTTCTGCTTACCGTACATACTTATTTCACAGCCATCACCCTAAACTTGCTTTGACTCTGACACCAAGTTCTTCAACTAGTGTTTTCAGATGTTAAAATACGGCTCAGTAAGTGATTACAGCTCAAATATGGTGAACGACCTTTCCTCCTAGAGAAAAAAAAGGAAGACCTAAAGCTTGATATCCACACTGCGGTAAAACTCACCCCAGCACTTACAAGGACTGTCTTGACGTGTGTGGGACTTCTGTAACTCATCTGCAGTCCAACGGCTGCCTTTGGGTGCCTACAGACATCGCAGGGTCTTTTTGTACACCTGGAAGTAGGAGCTTGGAGTGCAAGTTTGAGAGTAGGTACCAGCTCTTTCTTCACTTTTGCGTGGCAGTTGGTGTGATGATAACGATAGTAAATCAATGCTTGGTTGGCTTGCTGTGTGTAGAAACACCTGGCTTTATTTCATCTAAAATATTAGGATCATTTGGGATGTTTTGTTTGCATGTGATCTCTTTACTTTTGTTTAGCTCATTTTTTATACGTCTCATGGCAGGACCTGGGGACAGACTTGAGGTTAAAGAAGAAAAGGAGGTAACGTGGGGTTTCAGGGGTGACTTGCCATGTGTGAGAAACAGCCCGGGACCATGTCCAGCAGCAATGCAGGGAAAAGCAGTTTCTTTTCGTTATTAAGGACATCAAGTCTGAACCCAGTGCTTACACACCCAAAACATTTCTGTAACTATTTAATGGCCAGATACAGTCTTGGGAATTGCTTGCATTTCCTTGGGGGAACTCTGAGGACTTCTCCTGTGTGCCATCTTCCCCTGATTTTTCCCTATTAGTGGCTCTCTCCACGTAACATCTAATATCCCGTTATTGTCTGGCATTGGGTTTTCCAGGGTTTTACCCCTTTAGCCAAAAATTAAACAGCCAAAGTGAGGCTTCTTTTCCCTCACTTCTCCCCCTTGCATGCAGTAGGTAATTGTCCATTTTGCTTTTCCCAGTTTTCTGCTGTGCCAAACCAGTGGCAGAGCCCGGTGCTGCTCTGCCAGGGCTGGGCGGCTGCCTTCGGCCCTTGGAGGGCAGGCGCCTACTGTCTGCGGTCACAAGGCATCTTGCAGAGGCTATGAGAAGGCATGAAAGCAGACAAACATTCAAGCTCACACACAAGGAACGCAAAATCATGTCCAATTATCACAGCTTTCCTAAAGATCCTAAAATATTGCTTCCATAAGTCAGTCTGAGACAGAGAATTACATTCATTTCATCCTCCTGAGATTAGAGAAGAAGTTCAAGTTTCTGTTCTAGATAAATAAGATTTCCTTAAAGCAGTTTAACAGCTGCAACAAAAAAAAAAAAAAAAAAAAAAAAAGAAGAAAAAGTGAAGACATCCATTTTCTGCAATCAGTCGCACAGTGGCAGGTGCAAGTCAAGGGGCATGGCCTTTAGCAGGACCCAAGGGTTGGCCAGAGCATTGCCAATTAATCATCCAGCAAAATGCACTTGACAGCTTGGAGAAGTCTCCAATTCTTTTTCTCATGATTGCATTGCTAATTTGGTCTTTAAACTTACTAAAAACAGGCAAGACTTAAAGAAAAGCTGTCAAGTTTTCTAATACAATTTTTTTTTAAAGGGAAGCTTTTCTAAGTTGGTTCAGTCAGTCATAGCTCGTGAGCAGCTAATATAGCTTGGTAAGAAAGCATTTGAAAAAGCATTTCACCAGTGATGGGTATTCTCCATGGTGTTAATCTGCATGGGCTAACGCACGTTTTCTTTTAGGCATGATGTAAACCCCCCTTTTGTTTCATCCACATGTTTTATTTTAGGCAAGACTGGTGAGAGATGACGCCTGAAGGCACAATTTAGGTGCCAAAGCCCGTGTGGAAAGGGCACGCAGGCATGCCTTGATGTTTCGGAGAGGTGCTCAGATGTTCAGAGCTACTGCACTGGATCCAAAACACAATTAGGGTCTTCAAAATACCGCCGACTTTCACAGGAGTATCTGTATTTGTAAGCCATGACTCCGGTGTCTCTCGTCTGTTTGGGACCACATAAGCCCATTGGCAGTGGCTGTGGTGGGCAGACCCATACTGGTGTGCCTGGGGGGACCCGGTTCAGTGAGCACGGTCTCCAGCCCCACCACAGCCCACCCTGCCGCAGGCTGACGTCCCCATCCCTGTCGCCCTGCCCGGCCATCCCGGGCTGTGTTTGGCACCGGGTGCCCTCACCCAGCCCTGCTCCCCGCGGTCACCCAACAAGAAGAGGGGCTCAACATGGAGACTGCTCTGTCCCAAAAGGCTCCTGCTTTGTTTACCACAGGCTGAAAATTGAAGTAAGCCCACAGTCGCCGTGGCCTGTGCTGACCACTGACTACCAGGCAGGAGGTTACACCCTGGTATTGGTCTTCCAGCACGTGGGATTTGGGCATTGCTCTTCAGACACATCAACCCTGAATGGGCTTTGGTCCTTACAGATCCCCATCCCATCATGTCTCGGACAAAGAGGGGTTAACAAGTAAAGGGAGGACCTGTCCAGAGCACCCGGAGCATTTAACCATCAAGCACTGTGATTCAGCTCCTGAAGAAATCAGTGGCAGGAATCTCCTCACCATGAGATGAACTCCAAGGCATCGGAGTTAGCTAGAGGCTACATGGAGGTGCCAGGGTATCTTGGGTCCCCTTAAGACTCATGAAAAGAGAAGAGGGAGCAGTCACTAGTGTATGAGAGTTGTCATCACTATACTAGAGGTCAAGAGGGTGACTGGGAAAGTACACTCTAAGGGTGAAATCGGGATGAAGTTAGAATACCAGAGGAAAAGAGGGGACTAGAGTTACGGTGGTACCCACCTCTCCTGACTGACAGAGGCTCAGTTCATGCTCAGGCGAGTGGCAGGCTGGGCTGCGGCTCAATTTGTGCAAATAAAGAAGCCATAAAGGAGGTATAAAGTTGTTCCCAGCTCCCTTGCACCATCTGCACAGTAGCAGGGTGCATTTGGGTCTTACACATGGCTGCTTGGAAACGCTGGTCCTTACCAACCAGAGGACACCGAAACACTCTGTGTGTGTGTGCGCATACACGTGTAGGTATTTGTGCATGTGTGTATCGGTGCCCACTTGCATGCAACACTCCCACACCCACACAGACCCAAAGTACTACCTTATCTTGTGGGAAAAATGCGTCAGGCAAAGTCATGACCTTGTGCTCACAGCATTTAGAGAAAAGCACCGGAGTAGCTTTATACTGCGTTTTCCTATTTTCTGAAAATAGTCAACTTGTTTGTTTGATGCCAACATCTCATAGACCGAAACAGCTCACTGGGGGATTTGGGCATGAGTTGGCACGTGTTACTTCTAGTTTATGTAAGGTCTTACTGCAGTTTCTATTTTTAACCACGTTAATAAAAAGGATTGTTCATCATTATACCAGCTTAGCAGACACAAATCACATGCCTAGGCAAATCTTAAGGGGAAGTAAGGTGATTCATTCCATTAATCCTCTGCTGCACAAAGTCACAGTAAATCCTGGTTCTAATAAGTGGGTTGAAGGCTAAGACCTCAGGGTTCTTCTGTCTAGCGTTTGGCTCCACTTGCTTTTGGGATGTCAGACTTCCATTTCCAATACACACTATTTTCTCTCTGGTGAAAAAAAAAAAAAAACAACAAACCTAGAAACTGAGCCCTTTATCAACACATAAGACTGATCTTAAAAGAGTAATAGTAACAGACAAACATTAATAACTTGCAGTCTAAATAAACATTGAAAAGTTTGAAAGCTTTTTTTTTTCCCTTGAATATAAAAATAAACACGATAAATGTTTTGTCCTAGAAAGAGAGCCAGCAGTGTATTATCTGGGCAGACTGCAGCTGGACAGCAAGTGACATGAGCTTGTCTTTTGGTTCCTCTCCTTCAAGTGAAACACGATGGAGCCAAGCACATGCAGAAGCGGCGTTGGCAGAGGGAGGAGAGGAAATGCGAGTGTACGTGAAGTTAATGGGGTTACTCCCGTGCGGAGTGGGGAATCGGACACTTCCCTGTAAACAGCCAGGCAATGGAATTTGCTTGGACAAAACTACTGTCAAAGGCTGAGAGATTTTTAATCTGAATGAATGAAGAAAGATATATTCTGTTTTCCATAGGCACCCACTCTCAATCTTGATATATTTGTGGGGCTCTCTTTCCCAAAAAAAGATGAGCTCTTCAGTGAAAAAGGCAGATGTAGTGGGTTACAAGGAGAAGAAAGGTTCTTGGAATATTCAGAGTATGTCAAACCCATGGGAACCTGGTAATGGTTACTTTGGCATCAATGCTGATCAGTGATCAGATAACCTGAGTGTTGTCTCAAAGACTGTACTTGTTAACGCTACCCAAGTTGTCCGCTCACCTTTCAGCTTCACAGCAAAGCTGCTGTCTCCTTGACATCTCTCGTCGGGACCTACCTCCCTGTGGAAGGCCAAGTAGTGCTGGATCATATGCAAAGACCATATCACTACAAGTGTAACTTCCTTCCAATCACGGATGCAGTTATATCAACATATTTTTTTAAAGAGGAATAAAGTGTTCTGGTCATAGGCACTTTTATGCTAGTGAGGAAGGAACCTCATCCGTGTTTGGACTTGGACCAGGTTCTTGCATAGACAGTACAAGAAAACTCAAAACCTACATGCAGATGATGCAAAAAGGTTTTGGAACTATCTGTAGGATGTCAAATGGTCTAAAAGCCCTTTGTCATAAGTGATCAAGAGCCATTTACGAGCCAAAGGGCCAGTGGGAGATGCCCAAGCCAGGACCACGTGGCCGCATCCTGCGAAGAGCCAGCGCTTAGAGCTGGAGCGGGGAGCTCTGCTAACCACGCCAGGGGGGTCTCAAGACCTGAGCTTGTGTCTCAGCGCAGCCCTTTGCCACCCACGGGGATGGATGGGCACTGGCCAGATCCGGTGTCCCGGCACTGGTTCCCTTACCTGCTGTGGGCACGCCCAAAGTGTGGCTGGAATAAAAGTGCCTTGTAGAAATGGTGGTGATGAACATGTTACAAATGGATTGATGAGCAAATGTTGGGTGTTGTTCACGGGCTGCACTGTATGTGAGAGGTCGGAGCAGGCAAGGACCTTCCCTTAGCTGTTCTGTCACTCCTCCATAAAACCAACGGTGGGAAAGAAAAGGAAGAGTCATTTTTTTTCTTAAAGAACTCTTACTAATTCCCCCTCTCATTCCCTCACTCAAAGTTTACCAAAAAAAAAAAAAAATCACCAAGACTTAGACCCCTCAAACGGCTGTCTGTTGCAGTAACATTAAATATCTTACATTCACAATTAATCCAATAAAGCACAGAAATTCAGAGTTAAGTCTGACACCCTGTCCTGCAGTCATACTGTTGCAATAATAAAAAGGTACAATTACGTAAGCTGAGACCTGAATGTCGCTTTGGATTTTCTCTGATTTTTTTCCTTGCTCTTTTTTTTTATAGAGGGGTGACCACAGCTGGTTACCTTGCCCCTCTTCCTCTGCAGCCCACTGGTTTTGGGGCAGTAAATCCAGCGATGGCAGTCCCTCAAATCTCCCGTGGCCTTTGCCCCCCCGGCACACATCCACCCGGCGGGGTTGTGGGGTCACTGCCTTTGGCTGACACGAGGGGAGGTTCTGGGAAAAGCCTTTTATAACAAACACAACGGCTGTGCAGCATCAGTGCTGGCACGCGGCGGGGAGCTTCCCTTTTCTGACCTGCCCGTCCGGACCCTGCCCCGTCACAGTTCTCAGCGGCTTCCAGAGTCAGGATTAAATTAGGATTACATTTCTCAACCTCTAAAAAAAAAAAAAAAACAAACAGGAAAGGATGAAATGTGGGATTAACAGCTCTGGGCAACAATCTAGGAAAATCTGTCGGTTGCTCAAAGATCTTGAACTGGTAATACGGAGATTTCGTGAAATTAGGAGTTTGAAGCGCTGCTTGGAGCAGTCTGTGCTAGGCATATGGCTAAGACTATCCTAATCTCTCAGAGACCCAAGTCCCTGTGAAGAGCTGGAAGATGCTGCAAGACTCTCCCTTCTTCCCACAGAAATGTATTTTTGATTGAGAAGAAATTCTACAAAAATCCCATAGCAAAATACCTAAGGGTAATAATAAATGACAACACGTGCAGAAATGGCAAAACCGGGTACTGTGGTTTAGGAGCATCGTGCCCTTACCGTCCGTCCCTCGTAGATAACCTGCCCAAAGCCACAGAAACGCCCGTTACGCCTTCGCTCCTTCGCAGGCCTCCGGTTCCTTTCCACCTGACTTTGGATATCGCGGTTGCCTGTATGGAGGCTGTGCACGTGCTTGTGAGCAGCCAGGGTCTCATGGCCAGGCACAGGAGGGTCCAATTTGTTTAAAAATTAAGGTTTTTTGGGTCAAATTAGTTCTCAGGCGTTGAGTTCCTGCCACTGCGTGACCAAGGCTCTGCGGCGCCTCGGCGGTGGCTCCATCAGCAGAAAACCAGAAGGCAGAGGTGAAGTGTGATGGGAGCGTTGGCTGCGTTTCTGAGAAGGACCCGGCTGAGTGCTGGTTGTCTTGAATTACCTTCCCTTGTTTCTGCCTCAGTGAATTTTTCCCCACAGAACCATTTTCAAAGAATCTCGGTGCATCCCTTGACATTTTCCAGAAGCAAGACCCAAGCAATCCTTTTCTCACAGCACACTTGGAAATGGGCCCCAGGATGAAGACTTTGGCAGTTCAGCCAGCAGCACCTGAGCTCCGTGGCTCAGGGCTTTCACTCGGAGAGAAGGGAGCTGACAACAAACTGCATCCCGCTGCTCGGGGAGGTCTGCACCCGAGTTTGTTCCAGACCCACCGAACCCCGTTTGATGGGACAAGAATTGCACAACGACCGCTAAAGCACAGTGATCTCCAGGACCAAAAGCTTTTCTGTAAATTAACGCCATCCTCTCCAGGGTGGGAATGTGCAAGGGAGTTATTATTCAATGCCATGGTTTCTTGTGCTGTGGGTTATCCCAAATCGCAGACAAAAATTGGGTTGAGATGTTACTTCCAGTGTCTAATAATGTCTCACAGACGTGTTGCACTTTCTTTAAGACTGATCGTCAGGAAGCACCTTGTTGCTGCTGCAAAGATTATGGTAACACTCCAACCTGGTTTAAAATTGAGGAAAAGTGTCATTATCAAAATGTCATTCCAGTACGCATGCTGGCTGCTTTTATGCCTTTATGCTGCCTTTGATACCAGGAAAAAAAACATGTTATGCATAGGCATAGTCTTTCCAGCCTGTTTCCACCCACCGTTTCAAGCTAGTGCAGTCTAGGGCACAGCCTTCGTCTCTAAACGTGGATGTGGGCCTGCTGACACCAGTGAACACCGGATGGTCCACAGCAGCACAGCATGGCTCTCTGACCTGAGTCCATCCCCGATCCACGAATGACGGTTAAATGGTTGTTGTGCCTCTCCGTGGAGGCAACACGCCGATGGAGGGGCTCCCTTGTTACGGACGATTGTTCTGAAACCCGGGTGTTTTTACAGCATCCCACGTTTGGCTGATCAGCTCTCATCTCAGCATGTAAACCCCCATCTGCCTCATTACCTCTGATAGGGAAGGTAACATATTGCATGATTCAATGTAATGATAATGCAATAATAATAAATAATAAAATTACACTCCCGTTGTCTTACTGCCGAGGTTCCACAAAAAGGGAAATTTTACCAATATTGCTTGGCTGGGAAATGAAGCAGGAAGTGTTAAGAGCAGAATAGTTTTTTGTGTTAATTCGGAAGTGACTGGCCCTATATGATAACGTAGCAGGAGCGTACACCAGGCAGAGAAGGCTGCAGACAGAGGTATCGTTGTCTTTTGAGCGCCTGAACTCCTGCAGGAGCGAGCAGGCTCGGTGGCGAGCGCAGAGCCGTGCCCGCTCTGGGAGCCCAGATGGATGACATAAAAGCCATGCATCTTTATTAGCAGCCCTTGGGCAGCATCTGGAAATGGAGCGGGAAGGGCTGAGCAATTATTTTGCGGTACCTGTCCCAGGGACAGGTGTATCGTGCCAGGATGTTTCTGCGGCTTGTTCAAGGCTCCCTGAGATGGAGGAAAATCATTATACTTCTGTGTAGTCAGCAGTCTGACACTGATGCCGCATGATCTGGCTGATGTTTTCTCCTGGAGGAATATAGACCAGAAACCTGGTGGAAAAACAAGGGCACTGCTTTATGCATCTGTTACTTAAAGATTTGGGGCGGTGGCAGGTCTTTATATTTGATGACAATTTTCAAGACTTTTCCAACCCAAACCATTCTATGATTCTATGATAAGACTTTCTACACCAGGTCATGTGGGGAAGTTAAGAAGAATTAGTAAAAGGTGTGAATTTATAATGAATTGGTTAAATTAAGCCATCGTAGAAACAGGCACATTTGGAATTAAGGTGACGTTAATCTGAAATAGCTTGATTTTCTGCAACAGGAGGTGAGTTAAACTGAACTAAGGCCATTCTAATTCTAAGTAGGGATGTGGTCAGACTTTCACTCTAGGATACACCGTGGTTTGAGACGTTGCCACTTAATAAAAACACATTCCCATACAGTTTTCCTTCCTGGTCCTTTATCTCCCAGCTGGAACAGGCAAAGGGGGATGCAGCCAGCCCATAACCGCGGTGTTGCCAAACCCTGGTACCTCAACTGCTTTTGATCATGTGCCCTTATTATTATCAGTTATATTAATTATTGTATAAATATGATTTACTTGAGAAGGGTTCTGTAAGGGGTTCTGCCATGCTCCAGAGGGACTGAGGGGTCCTGCAGCCCCCAGGATTTTGTGTGCTGGGCTAGTAAATATGTTTCTCTTTTGAAATCGAGCTAGCAAGGAAAAGGCAAATTATCTCATTTTATAAGTTCAATTTACACTTTCAAAGGCATCTGCCAGAGCAGCTAATGCCATGAGTGGATGTGTGAATCAGAAAGAAGCGGAGGGGAGCGTGAAGGGGGATGCACGTGAACACTGAGGCCAAGAAAGGAATGAGATTGCTTTAGATGGCAAACTCTATCCCGCTGGGACGGGTCTCCTGGGATCCCCGCAGACCACCCAGACAAGGGGGAATAATGTAGACCTTGCTCTGAAGAGGTAATGCAAAAAGTGGAATTTGGTGCAGAGTTTGATTTGTAGCCTTTACTTTGATTTCATGCAACAACTGCTTAGTGCACCGAGATTTTGCACTGACGTTACCACTTCCAGGAGGGTGCTAGTGACTTTATTAGTTGTTTTTTTAAAATAAATTGTATATATATGCGCAGATACCTATGCATATATTGTACTGCTCTGGCTGCGGATATATAGGCGTATCTGCCTGTTTTTCTCTCCTGTTCTTACACATTAAATAGAAAATGATCAAATATGTATTCATATTCACAAACATTAACGACTAATAGCAATTACTATTTACATATTCATTTTCAAATATTGAGTTATTTCTAAATAACTGCTGATGCTGCCAATCAATTTCAACCAAACTAGAATAATTTTTCCAGCGATTACCGTATGCTTCCAAGTGCCAAGAGGACAGATGACTGAACAGGGCAGGAAGATCCCGTGAGGGGCCAAGCGCCGTGTCAGTGCCACCCGGGTGCCTTTCCGCGGGTGCAGCTCCTGCCTTTGCCCTTACCCAGTGCAGAGAGGATGCTCCAGCTGGGTCAGTGGTGGGGAGGAGCCCCCAGGTTGCAGCCCGAGAGCAGGTCCATCACCCCGGAGCGAGAGGCTCCCACAAGGGAAGATCTCCTCCTGCCTCAGCTGTCCTGTGTGCTTGGCATCACTAAACTAGCATCCTCTGGGGGACAAAGGTGGGAAAAAACACTGAAACCTCTTGGATTTGTGCATTTTTTTTTCAGTTGTGTGACTATTGCTTTAGCTGCTAAATGAACTCATTAAAACACCAACCCTTTTGCTGTGAGCGATGGCCGACGAGAGGGGGTACGTGTGTCCGTCGGTGGGTCCCATCTTCACCTTTTTGGTGCCGTCCCACCTCGCCGTCCGGCCGCGCTGCGGCCCTGGCCGGTGGCTGGCACCCTTTGGGAACAGCAGGGTGTCTGCCTCCACATTTTGCTTTCGGTTCTTAATGAAAACGTATTGCTGTAGTCATCCAGTTACTGCAGTGTGAGCAGACGGAAGGCTAATAAGGACATTATTGGGGAAAACATATATGAGCCAGGAAGACACATTCCTTTCCCAACATATAAACATACCGGGATGATAAAGATGTCTGCCATTCTCCGATAACTACAGGCTGTGCATCAAATGCAGTGGCGTGGACAGTAATACCATGCCTATGACTAATGCCACAGGAATATCTAATAGAATCAGGTCCCAAAATATATCTTTTTTACCTGCATTTTTTTTTGCCTCATATTTCTATTCTGTCCTTCCAATATTCATTTTTCCTAATATAATTTAAAAACTTCCTGATATGATTATATTATTCATTGTATCCTATTAGTGAAAACAAAATTACTCAAATGAACCTATTAGGACATGACAGAAAACTGCTGACATGATGGAAAGTTTCTAGGGTTCTCCTATTTGGATTCGTGTAGCCATCCTTCTTTATTACTCCTGACGCTGCCTATCACCCCGTAGATGAGTACGGATGCGCCGGGGGCTGCCGGGGCTCAGCTGCGGGTCAGTGCCGGGCTCTGCCGAGGGAGATGGGTGCTGCCAGCTGCATCGTAGTGCCTCGGTACCCGGCATGATGGATTCGTGGGGCAGGGCACCCAGTCCAGCCAGGCAGCACCGCCTGAAATTTCCTCTATTTCAGGTAAATCAACAAAAAGGCAAGACAAGTTGGAAAGCGCTCCTGGTCATCCTGCAGACCAAGAGCAAACCAGCCCTATGGCTACTCCTGATCTGCAGAAAGCCCCCTCCTCAGGCGGAGGAAGCAGCCCCACGTTTCCTTCATCCAATGTCCTCCCGAAGAGCTATTTAAAACTCGTCCTTCCTCGGGGCGTATCTCGGCTCCCTCGCCAGAGCCAGGCTCAGGCTGGTTTCCAGCAGCCTCCTGCCTCACCGAAGCCTGAGCTCTCCCGGCTCCCCCATGCCCCACAGGGCCATCAGAGGGCTCTCGGGGCTCCCCGGTCCCCCTACCACCTCCCCGTACCCTCGGTGGCACGTAGCCAGGAACCGGGCAGGGGAAGGTCAGAGGGCTCCCACCTGTGGGGTTGCCCCCAGCACCCTAACCCTGCAATATATATTTGTCATTACTGACCCACACGTATAGATGCTGTCTGCTTCTACAAGTGTGTCTTAGCACAGCTACGGCATTTATTCTCTGCTGAACTATGACAGCCTAAGGGAATTAGACGAATTTACCCAAGAACTACAAGTTTAAGGTCCCATTTTTTCCCCGGGTTCAAGGATTTAAAACAAAAGTTGATTCAAATGAGCATAAACTGAAATGTCAGCTAGCCAATGCTTGCAGGAGGAGGGTAAATGTTGTGATACCCCTTGCAAAGACAGGCTGAAGGTGATGAAGAAGGTGAGCCCAGCAACACAACAAACTTCTGGAAAGCGCTGATCAACCTGAAAATCACCTGCGCTGGCTGAAAAACCCCAGAGAAAAAAGCATAGGCTGTAAACGCTTGTGACCCCTTCATTTCCAGTGACAACGGAGCAAACCTTTCTCCTTCTCCTTCTTCTTGTCCTCTCTTTTTTAGTATTTCAAAGCCTGACAACTGTGTTTTATTCCATAGCTAAAAGCCAGTGCACCCTGATTACAATATTACAGAAGGGAGCATTATAGTTATACAAAATAGCAACCATTGTGCTTTCCTTGAAAGTTGCCTTAAAAGATTTAATTTATATTTTTGATGATGAGTGAAATTTTTTACTTTAAAAAAATTAATCAGCTGCCAGTGCTGCAAGTTTCAATTCTCTATTCACTAATGTTTAACAATACTATTATATAATAATACATTAAGAAGCAAAATAAGACAACCCACTTCATTTTGCTTTGGTCTGCCTTGAGGACTGGCACTTGAATCCTACAGAAGAAAGGCTAATACTTTTATCCCTTAAACTACTCAGTCAGCCCCTGAAACTAAAGGACTTAAAGGAGAATAATTGGCTCTTTACAGAAGGAGAACAGAACAATGTGCTCTCTGCCTCTCAAGTTCTGTTTTGCATCTGTCTCCACATTCATTTCTTTGTGTAAATAAATTAAATAATGTTACCGAAAGAATTAGATCACAAAAATATTCTCTCTTTACACTCTGTTCAAAATTAATTTCCCACTGGCCATTCTCCTACGTTCTGGCCGAGGAGAAGGAGAAGATCTTGGCCCGTGTGAACCGCGACCGAGGGTGGAGGGGGGAACTGTCACTTCATCTTTGTATGTACTAATTGTAAGGACATTGCAAGCTGATGTCCATAAAAAAACAATGTGAGGACAGGGTAGCATTTGCTTTCAAATATTCTCAATTTGGAGTGCTCGCAGAGAGAGGGGAAGCATGAGAAAATAGAGGCAAAACTGTATGGCCAATTTTTATTTATGGCCTGAAATCTGTAAAGGACGCTTTCGCCTGGGAGAGAGCGTTGTGCTCTCCATTTTGTTTCAGCGAGGGCAGTCTCGGCTCCTGAATGTTGGCTGTAACTAGTGTGCACTCGCCAAACCTTGATCAAGGCTCAATGCCAAGAGGATTTCATCTAGTTGAAGCAAGAATTCAATGTTCACTTGAGCTGAAAACATCCCTGTGCTGTGGCCAGCACAAGGTTATGAACACTTATGTCCTACTTAAGCCCTATTTTGAGATTGCAAATGTGACTTAAATGTTCTGCAGGCTGAATCACAATCCTCATGACAAAGGTGAGTTTCAACCCAGGTCTTTAGGCATGTTATATCTATTTTTTTTAGACTTCTTTTTTAAGTTGCTGCGTGTACTTGCTCTGCATTTGCTCTATTTACAAGGCTAGCTTTCCTCCCCTTGGAGTTGTTCCCATCACTTCTGTGTCCACAGGCGTTGCAAGTCCCTCCTTACTCACCTGATGCACCTAACAAGCACCATTGGCTTTGCCAATGAAGCTTGCAAGTTCCTTTTTTCCACAGCTATTTGCAAATCCATCATGTAGATCTTGCATGCTTGGATTGTAACTTGGCCATCAGAGCTTGTAAAACCTTTCAGCCAACAAACATGCACACATGTGCAGTAACCTTGATTTAGGATTTTAATCTTAGGGATGTTTATGTAAGCAAAGACACATTGCACATTGGTTGCCAGTGAACTTTAAACATATGTGAAAGTATAAGGGCATGTGTAACTCCAAGTGTGTGAGTAGGCTGCTGAAACTAATCTCATTATGGAGTTCCCACCCCAGCTCCACGATAGCAGCACCGAGTGGATTATATCCATCTTCACAAGTCCTTACTGGCTACGGGGCAGACGGGGAGATGTTCTCGCAGTCCGTCTCTGACTGCAGCCAAGGAGTCAAGGATGGGAAGTCATCACTGCTCAGGGGCAGACAGCCGGGAACGAAAATGTGCATCTCTCTTCTGAGCACTCACAGCCCCAAGTTTGTCCTCCTGTTAAGTAAGTGGGAGGACTGCTGCTTTTAATGCACAGCTGAAAGTATGCTGCATTTCTTCCTTAACAGGGCACTCACCTGGGAAACTGGAGTCTCCGGTGCCAGCCCCGTCCCTGCCTTAAGACACAGCAATACAACTCCAAATCCTTAGCAAAAAAATGTGAAAATATAGGTGCAACGTCTGCACAGCGCGGCTTTGCACAGATACTTGAACAAAGAAGAAGGAGCTCGGTTAGGCACCAGAGCGTACATAGCCGCATGGCCCAGCTGATGTGCGCTTCTTCCTGCACAGAAGAGGGGTCAGCTATGGCCGATGGCAAAGCCTCAGGTGCACGGACGGCTTTACACAGCGATGGAGGGAGAGCCTTCGCCTCCTCTGCTAAGGCTGTCCCACTTTGCACAGATCAATTAACTGACGGGCTTGAACACAGAGTGACCCCACCACTTCAGACTTGCAGGGTGGGCAAACTGCATCTCATTGGGGCTCCCACAAATATTTCTGCATTTCACGCAACGTGAGGCAGGAGAGCCTGAAGGACTGCAAGCGTGGCAGGGTCTCCTGGGGGGGGGCTGGTGGGCAGGCATTCCCCGGGGGACTTCCACTCCCCCGGGGCAGGAGAGGGATCTGAGGCTCCCGCATTACAGACTCCCGGGATGTGTTTGTGGCTTTTCAGCATCATGCATGTTCAGTACACATTTTTTCACCTGGGCTGCCTAAGGGGCGGAACATCTGCTTCGGGGATCCCATCAAGGTGCAGGCACGATCCAAGACCCACCAAGGCTTTGGTAGCTCTCCAACAGATGAAATTTAATTGCTGCAGCACTACCAGGCAAAACTTAGCGCTAGGAAGGCTCCAGTGCTTCCAAGGCCAGGCTGCAGCTGAACAGGAGTGTGTGATGCTGAACAACTGGAGCTGGGCAAGTCCAGCTACAAGTCATGCCTAAGTTATTCTCGTCAACTAGTTTGTAACAGAAAATATTTTGCAAGCCCAGAGCTGGTGCAGCTGACAGAACCACCGTCATTCACCGTCAGAGACTGCAAACCGGTTGATGGGGTTTCCAGATTTCCTTTAGAGGCGACCACTCAAAAGCTTCATCAACCTTATGCTCTGCACCTTACTTTCTTCCCAGAAACAACCAGACATGGAGACCGGTGTGCCTCTGGCTGAAGTGAATGTGTGAAAAGGATTTACACCATCAGAAGGGCTGTTTCTGTCACCCAAAGAAGATAATTAAGCGGTGCAGAATTTCCATTCAGTCTTAACTGCTTTTTACTGCTTTTCCTCCCACTCACATCAGTTTAGCACTCACTAATTATAGGCAATTTTTTCCGTGACTCTTCTTAAGCTTAGAAATGACCGAGGCCCCAAAGACAAGGGAGCACAGTTCTCTTTTGACACCAAGAGGTCTTGGGGTTCTTGTGCGTCTGGTTTTGTTTCTTAGCTGGACGTGAAATGTAGCTGCTCTTTCTGGCAAAAACTTTCCAAACAGGATGCTTGGATAATCCAAAAAGGATGCTTCCCCCCGCTTCCCCTCGTGAACGAGGAGAAACAGAAAACAGGCTGTGTACGAGTGAGGAATCTTAATGGCTCCCAAATGTCTTGACACCAAAAGCCCTTCACACCTGGGGAGCGGACATCAAACGTCTCTGCCGGGCTGGTGGGCACCCATGTCCGAGGGGCTGCACCCACCGGCGCTTCCCCCAGGAGAGCTGCAGCACCCGCGGAGCTGGGATGCACTTCGGAGCAGTTTCATAACATCTGTTACAGATTTAACTAAGTAAAACCTGTTTGTACAACAAAATTTTGAGCCTACATTCACTTATTATTCGCAGGGAACCCATAAATATTCCTAGTAATTTTCTGGCACTCCTTTTGGGATTTCTTTATGTTTAGTTTCTCCCATTTTCTACAAGCATCCAGGACTGTTGTGTTCCCTCTCCCTCCCTTTGGGCTTTTCAGGCTGCTCAGGTCCTTCTAACAGCCCCTGTGGGCACCGTGAGGAGTGGGCTCCACGCTCAGCCGAGGAGACGTGGTGCTGAGGCTGCACCCAGCGCTGTGCGAGGCGCTGAGCTGCTGTGCTGTCCCCCAGCAGCCCCAAAAAGGGGGTACCAGGGGCCACCTGCAGAAATCTCGGCCACAGGAACCTCCTCCCTGGGCAGACCCGAGTGTTGAATGAATACGCATTGCTGAAATGCCGTGGTGGAGCTGGCTGGGGAGGATAAATCGGGCACTAACTACAGAGACCAAGTCTTCGCAAAGTGTTTTGCTGCCCAGTGTCAGCTCTGCGATCCCCACCATCCACCCGTGAGCTTGTCACACCTTCAGCCTGTCCAAACCGTAGGTGAGACCATCGCCCTGTGTCCCCCCTGCTTCTATGCCACCGGTAAGTGACTGCCAGGTCTCCCTGACGCACGCTAAAATAGGAGTAAGAGTACACAAATATAAGCAAAGTAGCAATGAAATACTCAGGTAAAGCAAAGCGACACACCCTTGGGGAAAAAATGAGGGACTGTGACAGCCTCACCGAGAACAGACAGCGTCAGGGTGCACCAACGTCACCTCCAGGGACCCCCCAGACCTCGACTGGCCGAGGGAGAGTGATGCCTTCGGTACCCACCACCTGCCACTCCCCACACATGATGGTGACCATGGTGGAGATGGCGATGGTTTCCCAGGGCAACCGTGGTCCAGCCTGGGACCTCGGATGCGGCAATGGCATCCGTAGCCACAGCAGGACCAGGACCTTTCTGCTCTTTGACAAATCTCATTATCTGCACGTCAGGCTGTGCCCTTCGGCGCAGCCGGGCAGATCCCGTCCGACGTAGACCTGAGCTCCTCACACCCCTAACAGACAGGGACGCGCAGGTGGCTCCCGCTGAAGAAATGGAAGTCGCCTGGGTGTAAAAGCAGACAGGAGCACAGCGCTTTTCTGAAAGGCATGTATCTTTAAATTCAGCCTGTAATGAATGCAAGGAATTTTTTTTATATTACAAAGTAGAAATTCAGCTCTGAAACCCAGATTTCTGGAGGTCTAAATCTGAATTCCCTCTGCTCAAATGCTTCTATAATATTACTTGATTTCTCCAAAGCAATCTGACGGCATGTGAAAGTCATTCTTATTTTTACCCTTCTTACCCATATGAAAAAGGAAACACAGTCCATTTGCTGTAAGCCCCTAAGCATCTGCTGATTTGTCAGTTTTATTTAGTTAAAATGCATTCACTTTTGCTGCATAGGGGACCATTTAGACAAGCTAGCTGGAGAAAATTAGTTCTACTTTACCAACATTAACTACTCTGATCGTACATTAATTAAGATATGCTTTGTGACATATGATATGTCCTCATATAAATATTTTGGGAGTTAGGCAGTTTTGACAATTTAAAATTAGTATGGAAGGGGTAAAAACAGTGTTTGGTGGGAAAAAATATTACACCTTGAGAATGTAGGTGCTGTTGGTATTTTGTCTATGAGTGGATGTTTCATTGTTTTTTAGTTTTGGCTCCTTAATGAAAAATTCCGCCCAGTTATACTTACTGTGTGAAGTAACCGCTCTGAGAGCGGCAGAACATGACGTTATAACCCACCTTGCTCTTCCAGAGCTTTCCCAGACAGACAGAGCTGCTACTGATTTGCCGGCTCTCTAGTCTGGGAATATTCCCTGTGAAAGTGTCTTGGTGAGAGGCTTGAATCAGGGCACAGCTGCTGTTCGGGAGCATGGCCCAGCCAGCCGATGTGATCCAGCATCTCCCGACCGCCCGGAGGTGACCCCAGCGAGAGAGGGCACATGAGAAGGTGTACGCTCAGGAAAACCTGGTCCGTATCGCACCAGGGCACAGGGATAGTACATTTATTTATAAGGGTTGTCCCATCTTTCCAAACTCTCCTCTTCCTCAGCTGCACAGCCCTCCCTCACTCTAGCTGCAAGCCGAGAGCCATGTTTTCGGGATGCTCAACAATTACTTGTTCATAATCTTGAACGTGATTTTCCCCCTCCTTATGGTGTCTGGAAAATATAGCTGCACTGAGGGCAGTACGGCTTGAAAATTTATAATAGTTAGAAGTGTTCAGCTCCCCGCTGCTCAGCTGCTTTGAACCTCCTGGGTGAAGAAGGGGACATGAGCTTGGCTCCTAGAGACTTGGCTAAGCAGGGCTTAGATAGTCCTCCTCTTAAAAACGTGGCAAGAAGAAATATCTACCTCAGCATCTTGCACCGCTGGAAGGAGCTGTTGGTGAGAGAGAGGGAGATTCAGCAGCCAGCAGTGGGGTGAGTTAAATTCCTGGGTGCGAGAGCCCAGGCGGGGTGAAGAGCAGTCCGCCAGCTCACTGCTTTAATACGGGGGGAATCTGGCCCTACGCCATCCTCACGTGGGGACCCGGACCGAAAGATGCTCCTTGTCGTGACATGTGGACCAGCATGGCGCATGGGAAAGGGAGCCATTCTATGCAGCTACAGTGCTGTGCAAAGAACTTTTAGAGCGATTAAAGGTGTATTACTATTTTTTATAATCCTCCTTCTTATTGTCTGAAATTAAGCAAGTGCATCTCTCTATTCATACGTTGAAACACAGATGTGTAACCACACTGGCTTCTGCCAAAACACTCTTATTAGAGAAATTAGATGGTATTAACTGTTTGGAGCCCCACATAACATTTAATCCACTGTTTTTCTAATATTAAGGAATTAAAAGACAATTTTCCCATAGCAAATATTTACCCTGACCATCCTTTTCAAAGCTTCTTTTTGCAGTGAGGGAGAAGACTGTGCAACTGGCTTAGAAAATGTCAGCATCCGTTGGTAATAATCTAGGGGACCTGGCAGCTCTGGTCTCAAGACCGGCTCCCACAGATCTTTCTCCCATCGTTTCAGCCCTTTCCTTCAGCATCACCTGACTGTGAACAAAGGGCTTCAAGGGTCTGGTGAGCCATGAGTTATTTGCAAGCAATATAAAAGTAGTGATAAACCTTTAAAAACAGCTGTAGAGCATTTACCACATAAAACAAATAGATATAAAGCATGTAGGGATTAAAAAATTTTTTTCTTTACATGCATGCTTTTTAAAGCAGAAAAAGCCTGCCTAGGTAGCTGGCCTTTAAGCCTTCAATTAATTGAACAAAGATTTAAAAATTTTTCAATTGGTTTCATTAGGAAGTGTATAATAGAATAATAAAGTAAAACAAATGATATAAAGCAGACCCACTAATTAGCTCTACATGATTGATACAGCTTTGGACTAGGCATTTGATCTCAAACAAAATGCAGTTCCTTGTTAAGAGGATTTTTAATTGATGTGCAGAGAGGTATTAGATGATGTTGGAAAATAATTACTCAAAAGCTACTCATGCATTTGGCTGAACATAACAAATGAAGTTTGGGCTCTGGATCTGGCGGAGTGGACACATGCTAATTAATAATGAGAGGAACAAGCATCTTCCAGTAGTTTTTAACCCAGTGTTTACTAGGAGATTGCTTTGCAATTATGCACCATAATGAGGTTGTCATCTAAACAAAATCAACATTACTCAGATGTCATTTGAGATTGCTAAATGTTGCAGCCCATATATATGTTCAATTCTTTTTACAGATGGTAATCTGTTATTAATCAGCAAGAGCTGTTCCTAGCTATCCAGCTGCCACGGGCGTTCTGGTACGAGGGGACGTTGACACTCCTCTCCTTGATTCAGACTGTAAAACATAATGTTGCTGGAGCAGTGGAAATTCTAGAATTTATTCTAAAAGTCCTAAGTCTAGGTGTCTGTTCACCAGGGAAGCAAGAGGGATTTACATATTCCTTCTCTTCAAAAAGCTGACAAGTGGAAATCTAAGCCGCCCTTCACGTGGAAGCACCGGCTGGGTGCTCTGCTCATCGGCGTGCCCTCAACAGCCCTCCTCTGCCGCAGGGGCCCTTTTCAACAGCCTCCATGGGCAGGGGACGGGACGGGACGGGACGGGACGGGACGGGACGGGATGGGAGGAGAAGAGAAGAGAAGGGAAGAGAAGAGAAGAGAAGAGAAGAGAAGAGAAGAGAAGAGAAGAGAAGAGAAGAGAAGAGAAGAGAAGAGAAGAGAAGAGAAGAGAGGAGGACCAGACAGTGCTGAGTCTGTCCTAGCTGTCCGTACACAGGTCACATTGAAACCTATTGGCAAGGGAGCCAGAAATGCTGCGCTCCATGCAGTACCTATCCCCTGCGCTGGCTGCAGTCTCCAGGGCTACCAATCTGGCACTGCCACCAGTGCTGAAATCATAGCAGTTTAAAAAGAAAATAATAAACCTCGTAAGAGCCAGTTGCTTAGGATTCAAGCAGTCTATTTTTTTCCTGTGCCACTCTTTGCTCTAATATCTCACTGCCTTTGTCAGCTAAGGATACAGCGATGCATCCTGAAGATGGATTCCTCCTCCCGCAGAGTGGCAAGGGGCTGGCGGTTGACTGTTCCTGCATCGAGTGCTTCTTGCCACGTGTTGGTAGGAAGGCTGGTGTGAACAGGTGGGTCTTTCACCTCATGCTGATGTTGGTGAGCGTCTGATTCAGATTCCTGCAGGTGATTAGGCTGTTTCGACTCTCACCCAGTTCTCCTGACACAAGGGCTGTGGGACTTGATGACTCAGGGGTGACATGGGGTTCAGGGCTTGGCGTTTGTCTTGCCAGGTGAGTTTCTTTCATCTTCTGGCTATTTAGGCACAGGGATTTGATTGAGATTGTGGTGTCTTCCTTAACCTTTCTGCTATGCCTAGCACAATGAGGTGTTGATCTTGACTGGGGCTTTTGCAGGGTACCAGACTGGCTATGGCATCCTCTTACTCTGTGGAATATTTGTTGGTAAAGATAGTGTAACCAAGTGGGCAGGATCTGCTTGTCTTTTCATGTCTTTCATTCATCAGTTATGTAAACTCTTTTCCCTTTGGAAAGCCAACGATATTGGTATCTGTGCTTGCGAAGCACCCCAAGGTGTCTGGAAGAACAGCTTGAGGTGAGACGTTGTTACTCAGGAGGTGGCATGCCTGCTCAGGGCTGGGCTGGGCTGGGCTGCTGCTGAAACGCTGAAAACAATTTTTAAAAATTGACAACATTTTTGGAAGTTCAATGTACCTCTGAATGTTGTGATGCCTATTCTTTATCTCTTCCTTGGGAAAAAAGCTAGATTTCATGAGTTGGGTTTTTTAATTTATTTATAGAAAACCCTCTAAAATACATTACATATTTTCAGATAGAGTGATTTTTGTTAAAGTCTGTAGCATCTTTCAAAATAGCTTTTTCTGTTGATTTTTTTGCAGCAGCTTTATTAAGTACATTTTCAAGTTGTGTGTTTATCTTACGGTACTTCCAAAAAAACCCAATTAGTTGTTTCTAAAAATATTTTTTATGCCTTTATTCTTTAGAGATGGATTTATTTCAGATAGAGGCTTTCTACTTAGACAAAAGGTAGTACAGAGTAAATGGCACAGTGGGCTAGTGGTATTTATTGTCAGGTAGACCTCGGCCCTGTGCAGTTAGGAAATGAGCGGAAGGGGATTTGCCTCCGTTGTTCAGCGGGTATCACTGAGGGACCTCCATGAATTCATCAGCTTGTGGCCGTTCTCTTTGTTGACGAAAATGACTTCAGAATGACATAATAGGTCTCCACTATTTCTCATTTCCACATACGTTTCAGGGACTTCATCTTGCCAACAACAACGTGTTAATTATCAAGCATTCTCAGTCCCTTCAGAGGACTCTTCCAAGAAGCTGGGGTGATGCCTACCCATAATAAGTCACAATGAATAGACATTTGGAGGTTCAGTTGTGTAGATACTGTCTTCAGTTTTTAAAATCCTTCTGGTTTGGGCCTTCTTTGTCTCAATAATACTGCCTGACATTTGTCCTGTGTCTTGAAAACACGCTCCATCCTCCCAAAGATGAAATGGGACACTTGGAGAAACTGAAAAATAAATCAGCACTATCTAATTTGAACTTCCATCAGGAGGAGTGTGTGGAAATATTTTCTTTCTCAGTTCTTCATTAGGAATGTCAACAACATTAAAAAAAAGAAAAAAGATGATTGTTTCAGCTGAGCCATTCCTTCATTTTTTTATTGCTCTTTCTGTGACTTGGTAGCCTGCTGCCATATCCAGTGAGAGAAACACCTCCAAGGTCTCCTAAGATAATGCCAGCGCTGTGTGAAGCGTACTGGACCTGGCCTGGTGAGGATAAGAAGCACTATGAGAAGGTGAAGATTAGCGTACATGGGGCTTATGAACAGCAGCTATTGTGCCAAACGCGCGTCTAGTTTACGGTGATGTTCGATCAGTTGTAGCTTTGCCAAATGCTATGAAGCAGCTGCGGGTTTACACCAAGACTGAGATCCGGTTTTCGGTGCAAAGTGCAGGCACTAAACAATAGTCCGTTTCTGCAAGAAGCTGGTGTTTTTTTCGTTACGCAGTGCAGTGTCACTTGGTGGTCACCAGGAGAATCCCCTGAGAATGACTCCTGTTCCGAGGTTGCAGCAGCAATAGCAGCAATATGTACTTTTGTCCCTGGAAGCTCCCAGAGCTGAATCCTCTGGGTTCTGCTGGTACTTATAAAACAAAGCAAGTATTAAAACTTCACTACTACTCTTTGTCTTTACTGACAGAAGTCAATTTATCTTTTAATAACTTAGCTTTTGATCTAGATGTACTGAATGAGGGATGAACAAAACCAGACTTATTTCCAAAAAATCACTTTGGGTTTGGATGCTCCATTTCTAGCTGTCCCCTTGAGCAGGCTGAACTTCCAGTCTTCGTAAATAGTCTTTAAAAATCTTTTATTCTGGCAGCTGAGTTTGGCCACACAGGTGGTGGGTCACCCCAGCTCCTGGGCCAGTTTCGGAAAAGGTGCATGTTGGGCATCATTTCGACACAAACTCAAACAGGATTTTTCCTGGGGCCAAGTTTTATTTTCAGAACCCATTCAGTTAGCGATTGTCAGGCAGCACACTCAACGAAATTTCTTCCTTGCTATTTTTTAATTGCTTTCCAGTTTCTGCATTTGCCCCCTCACAAACACATGCACGTATCCATTTCTGCGTGTGTGTGCCTAAATAAACCAGCCCTGTCAGAAAAATCAAGAAACCCTAATCCAACGGTACAACGGTCTGGCTGGCTGCGCTGGGAAACATAAGCTGCGTTATAACCAGGAGCCTGTTGTTCTCAGGACTGATTATTTAAGACAACTGTTGTTCCTGCGTGCAATCCTGTATGTGCTGTGCAAATTACATTACTAATTTACTAGCTAGCCAAATGTCACTCTTTTGTAATGCGCCGCATTCTCTGTAGCTCCAGACAAGCCGCATCCCTCTTTGGGAGACGACTTCTTGGTTGATTTCGAGAACGATGCCAGAAGTCTCACTTTTCTCCTTCAAATAAATTACTCTGACACTTCACAGCCATGGCTTTACATTTTTACTTAAATGTGTGTTTTGTGGGTGAGAGTGCGGCGTGGTTTGAACAGTTGTCAGAAGTTTTATTTTTGGAAAAAGACAGATAGTATTTTGTGAGATAATTAAGAGTTTGTGAAGTTTCCCCGAGAAATGAAAAAGGCCCAAACCATCATCTTCTGCTCACATATGCATTTTACACTCAATTCCTCATTTGCCACCTCCTCCTCCACTAGTTTATAAATCTGTTAATTAATGGTGTTTATTCTCCTCTCAGCCTCGCCTGAGAAATGGTTTTATGATTATATTATTAGGAAGTGATGATAACGTATGTGGGAAAAGGTATTTTTTTGTATGTGGGCTTACCGATCGCTATGGAAACAAGCAAATATTTGCAGACCTCAACTACTGATTAATACCTACTGGTTATTTTGGCTCTATAAAGTTACTCTCTGGATGTGAAGAATTTCTTGCGAGCAGTTCTCTATGATAATTTTTTTACACATGTAATAATCTCACCAGAAATGACTCCGGTAATTTAAGGCTCCATCACATTGTAGCAGTTTCTGAAACAGCCATTTTATCAGCGTGTGATTGAAACACAAGCACTGGGCATTATTTTTAAACCCTTTGGTTCACATTTCAGTGAAAAGAGTTTTATTACAAAAATATCTCTCCCTGAAGGGAGGAATGCAGATACATGCGCTGACTAATAGTCTGTTATTAAAGTAGTATTGACAAGGCTGCGGCTGCCAGGAGAACTGCTTGAGCAGAGAAACTCAAAGCAGAGCACTGGAGGAGGACTTTGCCAGCAACGCGAGCCACGGTCCGTGCCCCCGTCTCCACGACGCGCAGCACAACCAGTGGCCCGAACCAGACCCGGGTTCGGACACAGCCATCATTAATATCCAGGATACACCTGAGCACACTGAACACTTTGACACCGAGTGATGAAGGAGGACGACGGGAAAGAGGAGGGACAGGGTTTGTCTTGGTGGGTGAAACTCTTTGCACAAGTGTTGTGTAACTTCCTAGAAGAAGAAATGGGCTTCTCTTTTGGAAGAAAATCCTTATGAGCTGGGTTTGCAGATCATAAACCCATCACAGAGTTCTCTCGGATAGCTAGAATGTATAAAAAAGAAAACTTTGGTTAGTAAATTCTTTACTCTCCACACATTGTGGTCTTTCTAGAGAACCCTAAATTCTCAACTCTGCAGTCTTCCAAAAGAAAAAGAAAATAAATAAATAGATTTCATTTTGGATTAGAATGATTTTGATTCCTAGGGTGCTTTTGAAAATGGGATTTGAGCTCTTTAATCGTATAGGTATTAAAAATACTGTGGTGGATGGACAAAACGCAGTACCAAGTGTCCCTCTTACTGAACTATTAACTTGGCCAGTACAGAATTGCTAACCTACTTTATATTCTTGCTTGTCATAGCTCCACACTGACTCAGGTCTTCATGAAATCTTTTTCTTTGGTTCTATATAAATGTATGGCTGGTCAAATGAGCCAAGCAGGCAGCACCAGAAACTCAGCCCTGCTGCATTTATGTGAAGAAGGGATGTAGCACAGCAGAGACCACCATCACACGCAATGCAGCCACCTCTCCAGAAACCCAGCCCATCTCCCTGGAGATGTCCATTAGCACAAGGGTACCAACCTCTCTCCCTTTGATCCCCATACCAAAATATCCATGTGTGCTGGGCCACCGGACACATACCACAGTCCTCCCAGACCCAAAGAGATGAGGCTTTCCTGGCATGGAGGAAGGATGCCAGCAGTTGGGTGGGAGAGCAGAAGCTCCATGTCTTGTCTGA
>NW_009629218.1:8177-22009 GCF_000690535.1 Cariama cristata | reverse complement strand
GGCGGGCATCCAGCCACATCCACCGATACCCACCGATGCCCATCGATGTCCTCTGTGGGTTCTTGGTGGCTTACTTCCCCCACAGCTGGAAATCGGGATTAATCAGCAGCTGCTGTGCACGAACAACCTCATTACAACTTTGATATGAAAGCTGCCTTCAGATTTCTTGCAGTCTGGTCATGGCTCAAGAGCCAGAGTTTGGCCACTCATGAACTATTTCTTCAAGGCAGTTGAGACCGGGAGATACACGGGCTGTGGCGGAGGGCAGCGAGGCAGAAGGAAACGCAAAAGGTAGTAAATGAAGCCACAGTGATCTGCAGGGCCTTGGGGCATCTCTCTGAACATCTGCAGTAACCTCGGGCAACATCATTTCCCTATTGACGTAAATGGCAAATTTTGCTGACCTCGAAACAGCCAGAATTTAGCCTGGGTGCTGCCGGGCTGTGTAGATGACGGCGTCGTGGGGGGGTGCACGCTACCACAAAACGGGGCTTCGTCCCACCACGGGTGCCTTGCTGGGGTCTCTCCACCCAGGGCAGCTCGCAGAGGTTAGCAGGGCTTGGGGGTGTGAGCATGAACAAAAAGGGGGCTGAAACGCTGGAGAGAAGGGCCAGAGGTCTGCAGTTTTCCCTGCTCTGTTGTTCGACGGTGAAATTTTTCTCCAGGGAAAACTTTATTTTTAATCCAGTTGGGTTTCACAAGTGAATGCTTTAATGGTTGTGCCCAAGGTCCTTAGTCAGTCTTAATCTATGTTACAAAATCAGCAAATGTGGCAGTTTACCAGAGGTCTGTTTGAGGGAGACTCGCAGCTGAAATTACAGAGAGGGAGTCCGTCGGCGCCGAACTGGGACGGGCCACGTGTGCTGGTAGCCCTCCAAACACTGTCAGCCTGCTATGGGGGCAGCAACCCGGCAACGCAGGCATCGGTCGGTGAGGTCCAGTGTGGGGAGCACCTACATGCCAAGGCATGGTTCTGAGTCCTTCTAACTCCTGGCACCTCTCTCTTTGCAGGATTTGTGGACACCACTGAGGGGGTGGCCTGAGAGCAAGTCCTTGAGAAGGTCTAGGGCTTATTTCACTGGATGAATATTTTCATTTTGCTGTGAATATAGCATTGCTTTGCCTCTTCGTCTCTTTCTGTGGATCTTGAACTGTTTTCTAAGTAATAAATTTGGCCTTCAAATAGCCCCGTGAAGAAGTAGATACCCTCACCTCGGTACAGAGGGGAAAACCACAACAAAGGAAGGATAAAGCCTACACCGTGCTGTTGCTATACAGGACGTTGGATCTTTCTGCAGCTGAACTGCAGGTTCAGAAACCAAAGTATGCGGTTAAATGTATAAATCTAAATCATGTTTGTAACTATGCAATGAGTAACTTTAATCATATAGATATTTATTATGTAAACAATACTCTAATAATGTATCTAATGATTTACCCGTTCATGCTGACAATTTTTTTCCTGAAGACACTCATGAAGTCCATCTGCCAAGGAAGAGCGCAGCCTGGGTCTCCTGAGTCCTGGTCCTGTGGATTGACTGTAAGACTATCTTCTTCCAGTCAATAGCTTCATCAATCCTCATTTAAGTCAGCTTGATGGTTGGCTTTCTAAGGCCATCCCTGACAATTTACTCCTACCCTTCTCTCTTCAAGAGCTTACAGCCTACGACTTGTCAGACGTTTGCAGAGATGTGCTCTTTGCCCATCAGTACGTTCCCTAACGCTCAGGCTATGAGCACAGCCTGATGCCTGCACGGCTGCTCTCAGGCATATGGATGGCAAGAGCCCTTCTGGAGTGACCCTGGCTCACATGTGTCTGGACCAGTTTCTCCCCAGATGAGGACGGTGGGTAGAGCTCCTGCCACGAAGCAGGTGATGGGGCAGGAGCGGTGGAGCAAGAAGAGAGGATGCAGGAGCATGCAGAGGGCACGGGTCAGGCAAGTGCTTGGCTTGCAGGGGCCAGCGGCTCCGCGGGTCTCTGGAGGGACATGCCTGAGCAGAGGAGGATGCTGAAGGCAGGGGACAGCCCGAGGGATGGGACAGGCAGGCCACTGGCCATGGCTCCGGCTGGCCATGATGACAACCTGTCCTCTACCTGACCCTGCTGAGGAGTGGGCTGACGTTCTCCACCAGCTGCAGCCCAGCTGCTCCAATTTCTGGCAATAAGGGAGGAAGGCAGAGGCTGATCTCACCCCGGGTTTGGGCTCAGGCATTCCCACAGGGCTGTCCCCTCTTGAAGGGGTCCCAGCTCCCAGCTCCTGCAGCGTGCAAGCCCCCACCGCACGCACCTGCACACGGATGCCGCGGTACAGGAGGGCATGCCACAAGATCCTCAGATGGGTTTGGGGAATATTAATGCCTGTTCTCCATTTCTATCCTCTCTGTCCTGCCCACTGGTTTATCCCTTTTCCCTCTGCTTTATCTCGTGTCATCCTGGCGTTCTGCTTGTCAAATACGTTCTTCTCATGTATCGTCTTCTGCTACACCAATTCTCATAATTCATCTTTATTCTCATAATTCATCTTTATTCTCTGGTTTTCTGTCTCCTTTCTTGTCCTTTCTACTCAGGATTGTTTTTTATGTAGTAATTTCATTTATTTCCTCACTTGGGTTTTCTTTTATTTATTAGTCCTCTGTTAAAAATCACTTGTGTTAATTTTTCCCACACTAGTGCTTTTAAATATGATGTCTCTGTGCATGACCTTGTAAAAAAGTGATACAAAACTGAAGTCAAAGCATTAATGGTAGGATTTTCTCAGCATTGATCTCATTCTGCTCCTTCTGAAGTCAATGAGACTGGGTTAGGCTAATACTGAGCAATTCCTGGGAAAAAAGTGCCTTTGACTGCTGCAGTAATACCACATGGTTTGCTTAGCATGTTATTAACAGTCCCAGCTCCTGAAGACAACTGATGATAAAAACATAAGGGATTTTAATAATAGCTGGGTAGAGCTTCAACAGAGGACCTCAGGAGACCTTGGAGAAAGAAGAAAAATTCTAATAACACGGTATAGTCCTGCCTGGAATCCTGTAAGTCTGTGGATAAGAGACTCACATTTTGGCAACACCAAAATCCCAGCCAAAGCACTTGGCTATACTGGGCGTCCAAGTTCCTACCCACTCTTTGGGGTGCAGCAGCAATTGGAAAGAGCCGGCCAGGGATTTTTTTTCCCAATATAAAATAGGTCCTCTTCCCTTTTACCTCCTCCAGCAGACCTACAGCATCCCAAAGAAGAGACAAATTCCTTACGTAGGAGGTTCCTAAGTGGTGGCTTTCATTTTTTTCAGACTTCTCATGGAAAATAATGTACGTTCGTAGCAAGGAGGAACCTGGAGGTTCATCCTGGGGACCTTCAGTAGCTGTGGCAGCCGGCATCCTGGAAAACCCACCTATTCCCGAATGCCACCCCAGGCTCTCAGCGAGGGCAGAACAAGCCCTGGCGAGGAAGGAAGCCTTTCCCGGGATTAATGCACTGTTAATTCTTCGTGACTATTATTTTGAGTGCCAAACGCAGCCCTGAAGGAGGATCAGTTATACCTTCTGCTTCCCCGCTTGCCTCTGCCGCGTCGATCTGCCTACATGCATCACAATATTGATAACAGCATCAGCTTGGTATTTTACTTAGCAATGGTCTGGTTCCCTTAATGAAGCGGTCTCCAGCTTCTTCATTTCCTCTTCTTAGTAACCAGATTATTGACTTGTAATTTGTCACAATGATATATCTTGGTTACTAAATGGGAAATGTTTAAATCAAGCAGCAATTAATGCATTGTAAAGCACTTCAGGTAATTGTGTAATAAGCAGCACATTACCTAGAGTAGTAACACATTTTGCAGCTAAACCAGCAGGAAAAAGAATGGTTTTTGCCAGGTTATTTTAGGGTGTGAAACATGCTGTTGTGGAAAGGCAGCGTGAATCCATATTATGCAGAAATCAATGGATACCCATCTTTCCAGACTACAGTAGGAGCTGTGTGACAAGGGCACAGCATTTTTCCTAATCAAGCAGGTTATGTGAAAGCTAAGAGTCAAGCTGAGCTTGCTATATCCAGCTGTACTTTGTTTGCTACTTAATGGAGCAGGTCATAGTTATAACACCCCAAAGAAATCAGCTCGTCTCAGCCTGAGGAGCACAGAGAAAGCGTTGGAACTCCAACAGCTCTGCGTTAAATCACTCCTATAGGTCATCTGCAGAGAGAGGACTCGGGGAAATAATAAACCAGCATCGTTCTGCTGCTGGTGCTTAAGGCTCGTCCCCAGGGGAGGCAGTCTCCGGTTTGGGTTGGGAAAAGCAATATGGCTAAAGAAACAGTTATTTATGTATTGCACAGTCCTTGGCAAACCATCAGACACCGGGCTTGCAGCTCCCCCTCCTCTGGACAGGAGGAAGAGGAGTTCGTAAAGCAGGTTGGTGTGGATCAAGGATGATGTACGGTTTCTGCCGTTAGAGGACCCGGGGGCCCTTAGCACTGGTGGGGCTCTGCAGAGCTGCCCACGCTGGCAATGGAGATGAGGTTAGCGTTGCAGGGCAAGGTCAGGCTGTACTAATCCCGGTTTTCCGGGAGCTGGCCGTGACAGGGAGGAAAGAGTCTGCAAGGAGGTCCCCAAACCTTCACCCTTGTGTGGGTTGCTCCACACAACACCCGTGGCCCTGCTGGCTTCCAAGTGTCCCTTCAGACCAAAGATGGACCCAATTTCACAAGACAGCAAAAACGGTGGGGGGAGAGATAATCCTTAACCCCTTCCCAGCAGTAAATGTCATTGTGGGTAGGTGAAGCACAAGCTCATCCTTTGGCTTTCAAGGAAAATCTTTCCTTTTTTAAAAAGAAATTAGATTTCAAAGAAATACTTCTGCAGTGTATCATATTTGGCCTTCCTGAAGAATCGTTCCAGTTCTGGGACTTTAAGAGGAAAGAATAACACATACGTGGTGTTCGCTCCTTTTCATGGCGCTCCCGGGGAGCGGCTGACCAAAGAAAGTGCTAACCATCATGTTTTCACCTTTAACTTTGAAACATGCTGATCACATTTTTTTCCTTCAGCTTTTTTCTCTCAGCTGCTTGTGTATATAGTTATTCAATTCATGGCAGTGTACAATAAAAATCAATAAAAAGCATTTATTATAAAGTACCAGAGATTAAAATAACTGACTTGCCTGTGCTATTAAAACACGGGTTGCTCAAAGCAGGGATGCACACTTCCCACAAAATATGATTTATGCTCTGCAGAGGGGAAAAAATCCAGTAAGCAGAAAAGGAAGTTTTATTGTCTTGTCAATGAATCACTGTCCTGCTTCAAAAAAAGTTAATAGACATGAAAATACTATTTAATAAAACTAATTTAGCATTTTATTATAAAAATAACTGTTGTAAATAATGACTATTTTCCCTGCTAGCAATAGTACCTTCAAAACTTTAATCAGTCAGCAAAGTAACTACCTCAGTTCCCAAGACTTACATAATATTAATTTCATTTTACTCGTCAAGTTTATGGATTCACGCGTTTCCAAGTGCATCCAAAGCTTTTGTTTGCAAGCTGGAGTGACACCGGGGCTACGAGCGCAGCGGTGGGGACCCACGCCACGAATACCGTCTGGTGTCAGGAGCAATTAACCTGCGTCTTATTTACCCAGGCGGGACCCCAGCTCCGCTGGAGCCCTCCTGCCCCCAGACCCCACCGTGCGAGCTCCTCTCTCCTTCCCGCGAGCGTGCTCGGGCACGCCATCGGCTTCACGTGCGTGGGATTTGAGCCCAGCTAACGTATCGCTGCCTACACAACGCACCTCATACAAACAAATAACTTCTTCTGGTTGAAGAAGACTGATCTGGAACAACAACATTTCTTGGGACGCTGCAAACGACAGACAAATTGTGCGCACAGGTTTTGCACATGTAACTCATAGGCTCCCACTTTATTTCCCAGCACAGGCAGGCAGAGCTTCACATCCTCATCCACCCTTAGTCACGTGCGTCCATGGTAAAAAGGTCTGGTCTTCAAAGCCATCCCCACCACCCGCAGAAACCGGTAGGAGCCAGGGGGTCCCAGGAGGACATCCGGGGGCTGCGTCCCCGCAGGGACCCTTCCCAGGCTGTGAGCGGGTGCTTGTGGACGGTGCGACCCCACAGCCGCCCTCCCGGCAGCGGCGACCGACGCCAGGCCAACGGAGTCCTGACGTCCCACGTCTCCTCTTGGTAGCGGGTTAGCGGGTACCCCAGTTATAAGGCTGGGCAGCCCATAGCGCAGATGCCTTCTGTGCGTGCTGCGGTACCACAACGCGGAGTTGTGAAAAACCGAAGTGCTGGCAGGAGCAGCAAGACGTCTCAGCTGCGTTATTAGCTGCTGGGTGGAGAATTTCACAGGCGGGTTTGAAGTTTACTCAGCTTAGTGAAAAGAAAAGGAGAAAAAGCTACTGTAGTTTGTTGCAACAGGCAAACTGAAATTCATTTCATTTGTTACTTGCCGTTTTGTCCTATAAACTCAGATACTTATTAACACTGTAAATATGCCTTTTTACTGGCTCGCTGACAGCTCACATGCTTTCTGTGCTGTCTCCTTAAACATTTATGAGTATTCATGAATATGCAAATTCTAATGTCTGCAAAATGGTTGCAAGTACAAATGCTGTGTTAATATTTCATACAATGATGGGAGCAAATCAACAATCATAAATTTTGAACAAATATGTTGCTTTATTAATAACTAATGAGGCAGTGCATGGAGCTCTAGGTTTGGCATTTAATAGTAAAAGTGGTGTTTAAAAAGAGCTTATCAGGCACTACTCTTATTTGAAAGAGGGTTAGCAGCCTCTGTGGCTTACGGGAAGTTTCCAGGACGAGGAATGTTGGAGACGCACTCACAGAAACAGAAACAGTTATGGATGCACCCCCAAGAGCGACTTCTCTTTCCCAAGTGTTTGCTGGTTTTGGAAGGCCAAGAGAATTGTCAAACTGTACTGCGCTCACCTCGAAGCCTTGGTGATCTGCCCGTCTTCGTGAAACACGGTTCGTATCCCGGGCTTTGTTCAACGACTCCCACGTGAGACACCACCAACCCTTTGGTGGAGGACCTCATTTTCCCAACCTAAGCTGCGGTGTGGCTGGTGCCCCGCGTCGGTAGCCTTTCCCTGAGGAACTCATGCACGCTGCTTTCACAGAATTATAGACTCACAGAATGGTTTGGGTTGGAAGGGACCTTACAGACCATCCAGTTCCAATCCCCTGCCATGGGCAGGGACACCTCCCACCAGACCAGGTTGCTCAAAGCCCCATCCAAGCCTGACCTACACGTCTGCGGCGGATCACGCAGGATAGGACCACCAGGAGAGCCGCTCTCTGCCTGAGGCTGTGGCAGCTCCCACGTGCAAAACATGAGTTGCTGGTCTTGATGACTCTTGGAAAGTCACTGAGTGTGCCATATGTGGCTCGTGCCCACCTGCGAAGGGCACGCAGGCTACCCAAGTTTGTTCTGCTGCACGCTGAGGGGGAGTGCGGGAGACACCTTCCTCAGCCTTCACGTTCCGACAGCCCAGAAGAGAAACTGGTCATCTACAAGGGGAAAAATAGCCAGCGTTTAAGATGCCACATACAAATGGTGATATTAAGAATATTGTTAGCATCTGAAGGTAACGTCCTGGGCTACATTTCTTTGCCTGTGCTGCTTGGAGGCCATCCCCGAGCCACGCGTGCTCCCAGCAAGGGCACCGAGCTGCAGCTCCTCATCCTGCTGCTTGGGAACACCGCAAGGGTTTGTAATATGCGGGGTAGAAATACCTGCAGTATTTTCCCTGGAAATCACAGGATACTGGATGTAATACTAGGTTGCCAAAACACCAAAATGACCACAGCAGCCCTGTGGTTTTCTTGAGCTGGACTTGGCCGCTGGGAGATGGGCTCTGAGAGAAGGTTTTTGCACCAAGCCGGTTTGCCATCACCTACGTCCTTCCTCTGAAACACCCGGCTCTGCCGTCATGACGTCAATAAGCATCACCGCGCCTGATAGCACTGCAGCACACGTAACGTTAATTTAACTGGATGGCAGTCCACAGTGGAAGGGGAGGAAATCACCACGAATGCCTCCCAAGTCACTCTGCGCTTGAGCACCTTCTTCCAGCATCGTTTGCTTTATACAGAGTTACTTCGACTACGGTTTAGCTAAAGCCTGTCTTTAGTGTTTCCATACAGAGAACCTACTCTTCTCCTCCAGTGAGGTCAGCAAAATGACATTTTCGAGTCTTCCTGATAGCATTGTTTTCCATCTGTTTTGATGGAAAGTGGACCCCCTTGTTTCTTCCACGGTGCACAACACCTACCAAAACTTCTCCTTAATTTGACTCGACCAGCTTCCTCAGAGCAGTCGTGCGAGCAGGAGAACATACCCGGGATTCATCTGTTTATTTTTTCTCTCGTCTTTCCTCCCAGTTTTGCTTCTGAAGTTTGGATAGCTGGGGCCGCTGGGCGAGCGCTGGAGATCAGATGCATTCTTTTTTTTACCGGGGTTGGGGAGCGGCGCGGGCGCTCTTGCAGATGCAAACTGGCCTCCCGAAACAGGCACCTTGTTTCTTTTCATGTCCATGTCCTTTCTCCAAAAGATTGTGTAAACCATTTGACAGCAAAGCGAGACGGGGCAGTAAATGTCAAGGGAAATGGATGGGGGTCAGGAAGATCACTTTTTTGGAACCTGTTGATTTGTTTTAGGTTGACCAAAGCACAAACAGCTCTGCCGTTTATCTTGGGGAGGGGAGGGCCGTGGAGCCGAGCAGCAAGAACTTGTTAAAAGTCTCCAGATCCTGTCAAAATGCCTCCGTTTTATGGCTTTCAGTCGAAGGGTGAAGTTTTTGATGAGGTGCACGAACAGTGACCTCATAAATTGCTCTATAAAGTGTAAACATGATTTCTAAAAATTCTTTTTGAAACCCGACTTTAATAATAAGCCAAATTTGTTGGAACTGCCTTAAATATTTATGTGCGTGGCATGCTCTCTGCACAGCTTGTAATTATAGAATATTATTTCTCTTTTTGTACATTTTTAGGCTGTGCTGCCACTAGCTTTTGACACTTTAATTTAAGCATAGTTAAAAAAAAAAAAAAGGATAATTTCTTTTTTCCACCTTAGTATAAAGATAAACCAGCAAAATCATTCCTGCGTTTGCTGGTACAATTTCAGTTTTTAGCTATGTTGATAATTTACTTTTGATGCTAATTAATTACAAGTAATCATAAAAACAAATTAAAAGCACTATACTTGCAGTAGGTTTTTTTATGCTTATGAAATAATGCATCTTTATGCATCTGTTTACTTGCTATGTAAAAAAATGTAATCTATATTCATAGGAAAACAACTTTAGCACTCAGCATTGGTGCTGTAAACCATTACCACTCATGTTTTTAGTTCTCTTTCCTTCTTCTAGAAAGAGGGCAGTCCAGTGTAAAAGCCCAAAGGCCGTCAGTTTTGAAACGTGCGTTGAAAGCAAAAGTCTGGGATTTAGGGATCAACCATATTGATAGACAGGCTTGGGAATATGGATTTAAAAGGAAGTGCCATTTATTTAGACATAAATATCCATTCAAAATGACTTAAAATCAATTAGTAGCTTAAAAGCAGCTCATGTTTAAACCAAATTATTGTAAGTTAGCATTCAAGGCTGGGCTTGGTAGGGCAGGGATACCTGGGTCCAGGGCTCTGCCTGCAGCAGGAGGTGGGACCAGACCCCAGGGGTCCCTTCGCACCTGGGCTTTTCTGTGCCTTGAACTGGTTTTCAGCTATGGAGAGGCAAGGCTTGCATTTGTGTGCAGGATTTTCTACTTCGTTTTTACCTCTTGCCCATTTTGCAAGTATGCAAATAATCCAGCTCGCATTCTGGCAGTCCCTCGTCCGGCTGGTCCCTACCGGAGGCACGCTGGGCTCCTTGTGTGGGAGCAAGATGGTCTCAGAGGTGGGCAAGAGCACAGAGCCGGTCCCCTTTGGCACCTACAGCCTGCAAGGGGCATCTCCCAGAGGAACGTGTTTGGGCTTCGGGATCCATCATGCATCGAGTTGGTGCTGCTCCGTAATAGGAAACATGGCCCGTTATCGTGTCAGGGTGCCGCTCCATTTGTCAAAACATTCTGTTTGCCATGAAATCATTCCTATCTTTAAGGTTTTATGAGGGAATGGCCCCATTTTTCATCTGGGCTTCTGTTTCGAATAGCCACAGAGATGGCTTTGAGGTCATGCTGTTTGTATGTGTCGGGAAGACAGAGACGTGGATGTCATCTGTGTCCTGATGGCACTTGGCTCCGCGATGGTTCCTAATCTGCTCATGCGGTTTTCTGTATGTGTTAAATAGTTCATGGGAGAAGACAGAGCCTCGCAGATAACCTGCAGGTTTTGGATTGATGCAGCTGGTCATTATGACCCTCTGGGATCTCGCAGGGATGAAGGATCAGAGCCAGTTCAGAAAACTTCCTCCCGTCCTCGCCAAGTCTCAGAGCTGAGTCACCCACAACTCATTATCAAGACTTTGTGTATTGACCTAATTTCTGGAAGAAGGCCTTGAATTCCTTGGCAACTTCCAATATTAAGAAACAGAAGCTTCTATGGGATTAGATGTGGAAATGAGTAAAACAATGCCATACAGTCATTTCTGCAGTATTAAATATTTCTGTTGTGCTTCCCCATATTTTTTTTAGTTTTCAACTTGGTGCAAAATTTTGGTGTTTGAAGTTTTGTAAAGAAAAGCATGGAAAGGTCTGGAGGGGGACTCCTACGCTACAGCACATGGAAATCTGTTGTCTTCACCAAACCGAGCCAAGCTAGAGCACTTCCCCAGCAGAAAGCAAGCTCTCGTTCCATGCCAGAACTGGTGACCGGCATCACACCTGGGGGTCTGGTCTCCTGACGGCTACGGAGCTGGGAGGTGCCCACCTTGGGCTACCCTGTGCCATCATCACAGCTCAAATGCTCTGTGCGGACAGAAGATCATCCACCAGCTTGAACGGTGGCAAAGGCTCCAAGCTGGTGGACTTCATCCTCGGGCATTGAGACCTGGCCACGGCAGATATGGGGCTGTTGGCTGTCACCTCCTGGGACTGGGAGGAGTGGCAAAGCCAGGCTGTGCCGCAGGCAGTCCTGGTCTGGGTCTACAGAGCTTGGGCCACGGGCACAGCCGGCGTGGTGGATGCACACCTTCGGTGGGACGGGGCAGGACAGGGCTGCAGCACCGAGTCTGTTTGGCAAATGAGAAATGGCACCAAAAAAATGTGTGAAATCGGGTGGGAACAAGTTCGGCTGGGACACCGAGGCAAGAACACTCAACTGTGCAAAGTCAGGATGAATTGCATCTGGTTGGGGAGAAGTTGCTTAGGCATAACGGCAGAGAAAAGCCAGTGGGATGCAGCCGTTGAGGACTGTGAGGTGTCTCGGTGAAAGAGAGAATCTGTTTTCCAGGCTCATAGCAGGTACTTGGAAAGGATGGGCTTAAAACGCAGCAAGAGAGCTTTGCTGGCCCTCAGGGCTGCGACGGCCGTGGTGAGCACGAAGTGAGAAACAGGCGACCCGGGAGGCTGCGGCAGCCCCGGCACTGGCAGCCCTTGGGAAGAGCCGGCGTCTGTCCGGAGTCACAGCAGCACCCGTCTTGGGTCTTGGAGGGTCCTCTTAGGCGTATCTGGAGGTTTATTTCCTTTGGCAGTAAACATTTTTGGGTTGGGTGTTTTCTCTGGCATTGATTTCACAAAGGGGCTGAACACTTGGACCTCTCTCGTTTTGGCGATGTCTGGTGTTTTTCAGCAAGCTGGGTAATCAGGCTGCTCGCAGGGATGGGGATATAAACGTCTCCCGTGGAAGCTTACATATCTGCTGATGGAGACCAAAAGAAACATTTAGAAAAAAATTCCAGTAGCACTTCAAATTAGATATTCCGAATAAAAGATCTTAACTTCACATATGTTTGAGGTGTTTAGGATTTTTATTACATATTAAACAAACATAGAGGGCAGTATATATAACATGCAGTACCCGTATTTGCTACGTGGTTGTTGGACCTCTGTACGCAGTCTTTGCTTTTAATAATCACCTGCTGTGTAATAAATATCCAACGACTGTCTTAACAAATCTAGAAAGGTGCATTTACATGCATGCTGATTGTAAGTTAATTATTAACACCAAGTATGCCAGAGAGGTTTAACTATGGAATAGAAATAGACCTAACTAAATACCATAGGTGTGAAAGCTCAAGCAACACCTTTTTTTTAATCAAATGATAGTGAATTAACATACTGTACAATAATTGCCTTGTTAAATTTAAAATAAAACCTATTTGAGACACATAATCTGGAGTGTGACTCACTGTTCTAACCACATTTAGATTGTTGTCAGTACAATTAGGATTTTGAATTTACAAGTTGTTTTTTTTTTTTAATTTAATCAATCACTATAGCAACTGCAAAATTAAACAGGAGATGTTCCCCCTTCCAAGTCCAGTTTGTTGCACTTACTCCTCTTGCTGGTGGAAAAGCAAACTTAAAAACTTTCTGAAACGTGGCCGTTGCAGAAGCTTCTCCGAGCCTCCGAGCCTGACCTCCTGAAAGCCAGGTCTCGGAGACGCAAGGACCTGCGGAATCCATCACCCACCCTCTAGGAACACCCATTTGTGCCTGGCGGGGAAGCACCGAGAAATCGGGTGCGGCACACACCGAGCCGGCTTTTGTCTGCCGTACAAACCGCAGTCCTCGCCAAAGCTGCTGCTGGTGGTGCCGGTACTTCTGAAAGTCGTGGGTGTTGCCTCTCCAACCCCTTTTCCCTTGCTCCGTTGTTCAACAGAACAAACAATGAAGGCATCCTCGACTGCCCCAGCACACGGCCGTCTCAGAACTCCCATCCCAGGAGGGTTTCCCTGATAATTAGGGGAAGTTAAGTTTCTCTTTGTTCGAGTTCAGCTTTGGTTTCACGTGGCGAGGGAGAGGGCGAAGTTTCTGAAGAAGGTAAGGGGCTGAAGTGCCCGAGTCCCCCGGCTCTCAGCAAGAGGGTAGTGTCTCCTCTGCCAGGTTTTCAGCCGGTTTCAAACTTAAGGTACAGGTAAGGTGCCACGTTCAGAAGTGGACGGACACGAGGGGTGCTGCTGACACCGGCTCTGGAGGGGAGAAGATGTCTTATGAACCGTTTGTTAATTCTGCCTGGGAAGACTCCCACACCAGCACTTGCTCTTTGCCTTAGGTATTTACTCAGTTTGTCCAAGAGTGGAACGTGCCAAGGGGAAAAAAAGCAAGTGCATTTTTCATCCAGAATAAGAAGTATTTGGGCTGGCTGTAAACCTTAACCAAACATTCAAGCGGGTTTATACAACGTGCAGCTTGGTTTGCTTGTGTGAACAAAGTTAAATATTATAGAATTACACGAAGTTCATTATTTTACCGAAGTGCGGTTGGATAAAGCATTTTTAAGGCTGCAGAGAAAACACATTTGGTACCTAACTGCTTTAGTGGCGATTAACGCCGGTCCTGCTTCCTGACACACTACACCAGCGCTGCCGAAGCCGGGGCAATTACCCGGAGCCTTGCCCACGCCTGAGCAGACCCCGGCGCCCACATCGCCGGCACCTGGCACCATTAATAACCCCATTCATTGAACTCTTTATTTGTACCCTTACAGGTTTAGACATTGACCTCAGATTTACAGGTGTAACTTAACGAGGCACATGTTGCAGCCAGATGTCCTGCAAACAGATACCACATACATATCTTGGTACACGAATAATCCTGAAATATTCATTATGAGGCACGCTCATGAGATCTGCCTTGTTATTAGAGTACCAGTCTTGCACGTCAGCCGGAACAGATGGAAAACACTGGAAAATGTAT
>NW_009629218.1:7823-8146 GCF_000690535.1 Cariama cristata | reverse complement strand
CCTGCTAGTTTTTTAAAAATAATTATCTGATTAAAAGTGCCAAATGCGATTTTCATTTTTCCTTATTCATCGTACTGGTAAAAGTGTAGTTAAATTGGCAGTGATGCAACACCACAGAGTTATGACAGGAATCATAAAAGGAGCAGGCCAGCGAGTGAATTTTAACTCCAGAATAGAGGATTTAAGTACCGTCCAACCTCATTAATTTACAACTGGGGCTTTGTGCAATAATCATAACATATAAATTATACATTAGGCACCTTTCAATCATAATAAATGTGTTGAAGGTATTCTGCAAGGAACAGCTAGAGAAACAAACTGTG
>NW_009629218.1:0-7622 GCF_000690535.1 Cariama cristata | reverse complement strand
CCAGGGTCCTCTCCCGGACAGGCAGGGAGGTTGTGCGTTGTCCTCTGCCCTGGAACTCCGGCTGGCTTGTCTGTAAATGCAATGATATTCCATCGGCCGTGAACTTATTGAAAGCGTTATTCTTTTCCTACTAGTAAAGTGTTGGTGGTGTCCATTAGTATGTCAGAAACCACTGAAGACAAGAAAGCATATACCATAATGGCAATAAAAAGACCCGAGCAGCTCGATTTTAAGTGCACACGGCTGAGGTGGGATTAGTCTCCCTGAACATTGGGTGACTTCTGCATCTGAATCTGCTCTGATTGCCCCATGCCCTTTGTAGCCAGTGGAGTGGCACCAGTCCCTTGGGGTGAGGTTCGGGTGGTCCCCATTCCACATCTACCGTGGGATGAAGGCAGGGATCCCCAAGGGTGCTCCCCAGGACAGCAGCAGGGATGCAGGCAGCCATGCAGGAGAGAAATCCAACAGTTGGGCAAGTCCCACCCTCGCTGCCAAAGACCTTTGCAAGAAGAAAGAGAAGTCCCCAGTAAACATTTCAGCTCTCGCATGCGGGTGAGAGATGTGGCTGAACGAGATTTGTTCTTATTTTTGGCAAAGCAACAGCCAAACTGCGATTCAGGACCGTGTGTTACGCAGACTGCCTTTTGCCTTTGACTTCAACTTACGTTTAACCCAATGAAGATCATTGTCTTTCTCAATAAACACCTGTTTAGGGTTTTTTAAATGTCTGGTTCCCAAGAGTTGTGTTATAATAAGGCAGGGGTTTAATTGCATTGAAAGGAGACAAAAAGGTATGATTTCTAAAAGGACAGAATACTTATGATATTTATGGACCCATTTAACACACTGCTTTGGTTTAAAGAGGTGGGGATTTACATGTGTTAAGTGCTCCTACAAATCTCCTTTACCCTTTCTTGGAAAAGGGCAACACAATAATAATTGTTAAATTTATGTGTTAAGACGTCTGTACTGTAGAGCTCTGCACATCAGCAAGCTAAGCACCATAGACTATCTGCCTCTACTTTGTATCCTTTAACTATCTTCATTGAAATGCCTCGTTATCCCGTTACCTGCCTACCGGAGCAACTGCTGGTGGGTGCTCCGTCGTACGGCTCCATCTCTGCCGGTGGGACCTGGCAAGGGGCTTTGATGAACTTTGGGAAGCTTGGATGCCTGTTACCTAAAGTTAACAAAATGCAGTTACCTTGCCAGCATGTAATGGTTTGATCGGGTAGAGCACTGGAGCAGGAGTGGCCACCAGGACTGGCGGTGGACCCTCCGGGGTGGGTGAGCAGCAATGGTGCTGGTGCAGCCTCGCTGGTGCCGGGCGAGCTCCTTCCAATTGCAGCCCCCAAAACGGTGGGTTTTTTTTCCTTTAATGCGCTATGAGGGTCCATTAACTCTGGTTAAAGCTGCTCCAAGCCCAAGAGTGGTGCTGAGCCTCTGCTGCCCGGTCAACACCGAGGGGTGACGTGGCCTTGTCGCTGCGGGGAGGTGCCATCCCCTTGCGCGGCGAGGTTCTCCAGGCAGATGCACAACGTTGCGCTGAAATACAGCAAGTCACTAGAGCAGATCTTCCTCTACCCGTGATAGAAATAGGCTGCACAAAATGTCAGAGATGTTAAATATGGTGCTAATTGCTGTTTGTTTATTCTTCTCCTTAAAAACCTTCAAACCAACTGAAATGAACCCTCAACGAACTTTTATCACTGATAACACAATCTCTTAATTTAGATGCCTGTAGATGAGCAGGCTGGGAAAAGGCACTCGTGTTTATCGTACCCTGCACTCAGTACAGAGCCCTGGAGAAAGTGTGTTTCTAAAGGCACTGATAGTCAGACAGACTCCTCTGGGAGAACGGTGTGTTCCCAAATGAGGCTTGTTATGCTGATATTTGTCACAGTTTGATTTTTAGAACTCCTGAATATGTCTGCTTTTCATATTTTTCCATACTCTGTTGACTTCGCTGCTATTTAGAGCGATGTTTCTCTGCTGAATGCATGCTTGGGGGAGAAGATGACATCCACATACCTGCAAATTTCACGACGCTGGAAGCAGTGCAGTGTCTGCGTGGGGATGATGCTCCCGTGGCATGCCGGTGCGAGGTGTGGTCCACCCGGGCTCCTGCTCTGCAGCTGGGGAGGGACGGGGCGGCTGCGGCCGTGCTGCACGGGCTCGGGGAGGGTGCATCACCCTGAGAAGGTCTGAGCTGAGCTGAGCTCCCTGCCCAGCCTGGACAGGGCGGTCATCGCTCTTTCCTAATGCCAACGTTGCTGTGACGATGAATTAGTTGTGATCTGAACTCCTTAAGTCATGTTGGGTGATCTCATCGTGAAATTTCATTGGACTTTTATATATACACACACACACACACGCAAACACAGATATACATACATGCATATATATGTGTGTGTGTTTATGTAAACATATATTAAATATTTATATAGATTTGATGAAGTTCTCACCAAGCTTGACAATATTGTTCAAGCTGTTATCCTGCAGAAGCCAGGCTGCGCAGGGCACCAGGCTGGTAGGGCAGCGCTGCTAAGGGCCCCAGCTAATGCCAATGGGGTTGTTTCATACCCCACTCGGTTTGAATCGCCGTACTACCAGGGCCGTAATATCAGTATATGGCCTATTGCAATGCAAGGATGCCCTTCTGCATCTGCTGTGCTGCTCTCTGTTTCTCTCTGGTTCAGTTTGGATCATGCAGATGTTGCCATGATTTTCATGGTGCTGTGGGTACCAGAGAGAACATGAAACAGAGAGAGGAATATTCCCACTTTTGATTTAAATCATCAATGATGTCAAGAATCGGAGCATAACCCAGCTCCCCGGCTGCAGGCACAGCTTGTGATGGAGGACACATACATTTACTTAAGAGCAACGGACAGTAGCATTTCAGATTTGAACTCAAATGACTGTAAACTTGCTGGGAGTCAGAAAAATCAGATAAATTATTATTAAATCCTTCACTTAGGCAGCCCCCAGGTCTCACACCAGCTGCGGACTTGTGCGTGTAACCTCAAGTTCGAGGTTTCTCTGATTCCCTCTTGAGCTTGGCAGCCGTTGATGGGAAGCTGGGAGATACCCGATTTCTGCTCCCTCCTTCGACTCAAACTGCTCCCAGATGAGAGAGGCAGCCCAGTTAAGGCCGCTTATTGACACAAATATTTAAAACAAAGGAATATTTAATCTCACGTCAGATACTAGGTTGAGTTAATATGACAAAACAATTATTATCCCTTGTCTATAAGCCTTTCCAACTCTTAATAGAAACGATATGCTCCGTAAACAAAACATTGTCTGATATTTAACTTCTTCCAGTGTATTTGTACGTAGGACTAAAGTGCTTATCCAGGAACGCCGAGAGCCTGACTCCCCATGCGTGTGCTGCTCTGCCGTGCTGCAACCCGGACGGCCGAGCAAGCGCGAGCACCCTGCGCCTTCTGCAGTCATTTTGGCACTTGCTTGCTCTGGATTTTTTCCCAAACTCCGAGCAGTATTTTTCGGCGCTGAGCTCAGGCAGTGGTTGTTTACCTGTTGTCGAGGCCAGCGAGGCAGGCTTTCCAGCCTCTCCTTGCAAGCCAAGGGCTGGAAACTTCCTTTATCCAGAGATAAGAGCGGAAATTCTCATCTAATCCCAGGGCTCCAGAGGCTGCGTCTCTGAGAAAATGCTCTGCCTTGGGAAGACCTGTGAGAAAAGTGAAGAGGCGATGCTGCCCTGACTGCAGAGGAGAGAGGCACCGCGGGGTCCCTGCACGCCCCGGCCTGAGCCCTGCGCTCCCGGAGGGTCCGGTGAGACAGGGACGGGGCAAAGCCCAGCTAGGGTGGGCAGCCGAGGGGAAAACCTCTCTCCCCAGAGAAAACTAGCTGAGGGAATATGCCTGTAAATGCGGCAGGGGTAAATGCTATGGAAGGAAAGGTGTGGATAAATTAAAAGAAAATGTTGGCACAACAATAAATGACACTGAATAAACTTAGCCTGAAAACTAGAAGAAATGTCTGAACTGTTACACCAATTGGGTCTTCCCAAATGCCTTCTGAAAACAGCAACCGGGAAAAAAGTCTATCAATTTTAAGATGGCTCTTGATAAGCATTATAACAGGACATATGTTGATATAATCACTGGGGCCAGGACTTAAAGGCTCCGGGAGCGTCCTCCAGCTTTCATTCATTTCATTTGTCAGGAATTGCTGCAGTATTTTCTGTTCCCAGCTCTTGCACCGAAGACTGCTCCCATCTTCTCCACAGCAAGCTTCTGACGGGCAGGGACGGGCTCCTTCACCGGGATGAGGCCGTGGCACAAGCGGTGCCTCGCTCCGCTGCCTGCACTCCCCAGGCAGGGTCCTGGGTCCGTCCTGCGCTCCCCGGTAACACAGCCCTGCGCCGAGGACCTGCAGAAATGGGGGCAGCAGGAACCGCTCCCCCCCTGCAGAACCTGCTTCTGACAGAGGGCTGCTCCTGGTGCTGGTGGGGTGCAGCGCTCCCCCGCACCGCCGGCAGCCCCGGGCAAGGGAGACGGGAGAAGGGACTTTCTCTGGGTCTCTCATCCTGGAAGTGGCCCGCACAGCGCACACGAGCTGCATAGGACAGGTACCTCACCAGACAGAGGGGATAGGCACTAAGAATATTTATCTATGCCTCATCCTTATCAGCAAAAGCCAGGAATATGGTTATGGAGTTTTTTTCTCCCAAGACGTGTCTTCTTTTTGCACACATTCGCAGCAGAACAGGATGTTTGTCCGCAGCTGCTGGAGCTCCAGCAGCTCTGAGGAGGTGACAAACCTCTGGAGACCCCGTCCATGGCATCCACGCTGTGCAGGTCCCATCCCCGGGGCACACATGGCAGGTCCGGCAGGGGCTGCTACGGGGCACGGCCGCTGTATGGGCAGAAGTGTGGCCTCATCCCCGGGCACAGCCCTGCCGACGGTTCCTTCAAAGCCACCCGCAGCCCCGGGTGATGGACATGACCTTCCCAGCACTGCTGTCCACCTCTGGCCATCGCTGACGCTTTGTGCCCTTCAGTCTGCATTATGCACCGGAGAACTCGGGCTTCAGCAACGGCAATCGGTTACAGCTGTTAACCATCGGGTCTGCTTGCAAAGCTCCAAAGAAAATCCCAATGTACAAATCCAACTGCAAATCCGTATGATTCACTGGCTACTGATGCCAAATGATTTTGTTTCACCATTTATGCACAAAGCATTAGTGTATCATACACTAGTGATGTTTATCTTCTCATATTGCAGGCGCTAATCAAAGCCACCGCTCAGCAAAGCGCTTACGCGTGTGCCGAACTCCAACCCTGCGCCCAATTCCCCTCCTTGCCGGAGAGGGGAGTAGCACACACTCGCAAATCCCATGGGGCTTCACCTGGTTTTGCCAAAAAATTGCTTCTGTTGGGTCAAGGTTGGCGGCAGCGATAGTGTTTGCTTACCCAGTGAAAGCTCGAGCAGCATAGCATGGAAAAGACTTCTTTCTGCCCAGGCTGGCTGCCCCTGTGCTTGCTATGAGCATTTGGGGGACAACATCTTTCTCAACAGGAGGGCGAGCGCCAGAGCCCTCCGTGCCGGCTGTGCCGGGAGCCACTCGGCAGCGTCCCGCGGGGCTGGGGGATGCTGCAGGTGCTGGAAGCAGTCACGCAGTGCCGCCACGCAAAACTCCAGGGAGGGAAATTACAATTTCTCTTTTTTAATGACTGATCTTTGAGAGATACTTCTCTGCCCTGAAGCTTCAGAATTTATAGTTATTCTAAAAGAAGCTCTTGAAATATCTATTTTGTCTGTGGATTTTTTTTTGCTGGCCCCTATAAATGGCTGGTGGAGCACTGTGTCCATTACCCTCCGGCTGGGCACCACCTGTGACAGCCCCTGGTGAGGCACCTTCAAAAGCTTCACTACATTATATCCACCTCTCCTTTCTCTCTGATGGCTGTGTAAAAAAATTCAAAGAGATTTGTAGATTTAAACCCACATAATAGTGGAGTGAAAATTTGAAGGCAAAAATCATTGCAAGGATGTTGAAGTCATCCTTATTATAACCATTTCCAGCCTTCTCCACGTGGTGAAAACACAATATAAAACACGGCTAAAGAAAGCATTTGAAATGTTTGGAAACTAAAAACGCTTTAAATCCTATCATTGCACCACAGCGACAGCAAACACCGTTAATTTACACAGAGTGAAACCCACGGACTGCAGGCTGTGGCTGTGCGGCACGGTCCGGGGATGATGGGAGGGCGATGCTGCCCGGGTGCAGGCAGCACCCATGGGAGCAGGCACGTGCGTGGAGCTTTGAGGGGCCAGCGCAGGGCTGGGCATGCAACCGTGGGACCCCGTCCTCCCGTGGCCAGGCCACTCTTCTTTTTTTTCCGGGTGGGCACAGCCACATCCCTGCAGACGCTGGCATCCCGAGCACTCGATGGGCTTCCCAGGCGCCTTTGCTGTTCATCAATTCCCATTCCCACTCTCTCCTCTTTTCGGTTTGCCTGTTTATCTACAATCTGTCTATTTAAATTCCTTCTAAACAAGATGGGAATATCTTTATGCTGTTTGTAAGAATATTCTGCATCCATCTGTTATTTACATCATTCATTTTCCTGAGGTGTCTCCAACAAATCCTGGCTGGATGCTCTGTATGTGTTATTAATAAAACAGCTGTAAAAATATTAACTGTACGGCCTAATTGTCAGCCCTGATTAAGAGCCAGATTTATCCCTGAACGGATGCTGAGACACAGAATGTGGCTGTTATCCAGATCTGACCCTTGCAGCTCGCTCTTCACTTCGCTTTTTGAACATTTCAATCGCAGAGCTGCAAAGAAAGCCCTCGCCCTCACCCGCTTGCGTTCCTCTTTGTTTCTGTGCGTGGAGTCACCAGTGCTCATTTTGTTCTTTTAATTTGCCACTTCTACCTTGCTGTAATACAGTATTACTAGGGACGTTTAACCTCCACGTCGTTTCATCTGGGTTGCGGCAGCAGCACTCCAGCAGCGTGTTGCTTTACCAATTAGTCGGTGCAAAGTGGAAGCGCCGCGTGTTTTCTCCCCGTGCGGGAGAGCGATGCTGCGTTTCCACAGCCTGACTCCGAAAGTTCAGATCCCTGTTGAAGGGTCTCAGCTTCTCTGCGGGGAAAACGGGGAGGTGCTGCATGAAAAGTAAATTTTGCTGCTCTTTTGGGGGAGCTTCACCTTCGGGGAGCACCTGGAGGGCACCTGGGCCATTGGGACCAACACCTCGGACTTTTTTGCTCCAGGTTCCTTTCTAATAGTTTTTCAGTGTAAAAGGATGCTTCTCCCTGCCCCTCCCTGCCCTCCCCACCTCTGCGCTGGCCAGACCTGCCCCAGTTTGCTGCAGAAATCTAAAACTACGTCCTGTTGTCAGAAATACCAGGGTTTTATCCTTAAAAGCCTGTGCAGTGGTGTTAACCTGGCCCTGGGTTCAGCCACTCGCTTCGGGGTCGCTCGCTTATCTGGGTCGGATTTCCCACATCGCCCCCCAAAAGCAGCTGCCAGGCAGGGTCTCGGCGCTGGAAAATTCAGGTTGACATAATAATTTGCAGAATTTCAGTTAAAAGTGCCTGGCAGAGTCTTAACCACTTTTCTCCTTCAGAAATAGCTG
>NW_009629217.1:0-16207 GCF_000690535.1 Cariama cristata | reverse complement strand
ATGATGATGATTGTAATGAAAAAGGCGATAACAGAGAGAGAGAGAGGAATAGAACCCAAGAAAAGACAAGTGATGCACAATACAATTGCTCACCACCTGCCAACTGATACCCAGCTGGTCCCGAGCAGCAATCAGCCCGTCCTGGCCAAATGCCCCGAGTTTATATACTGACCATGACATTCTGTGGTATGGAATATCCCTTTGGCTAGTTTGAGTCAGCTCTCGGGGTTATGATTTCTCGCAGCTTCTTGTGTACCTCCTCATTGGCAGAGCATGGGAATCTGAAAAGTCTTTGACAGAGTAAACAACTAAAACATCAGTGTGTTATCAACATTATTCTCATACTAAGTCCAAAACACAGCACTGTACCACCTAGTAGGAAAAAAAAACCATTCTATCCCAGCTGAAACTAGAACAATGGACAACATATTCTCTGTGCTGCATCCGTATCCTAAACCACTGGCAAGATGATAATGCAATTCTAGCGTTTTGACTGAAAAGTCACTTTCCTGGAGCCCTTATTTTCGCCTTTGGTTATGCCAGTACCACTGCTAGCGTCTCAGTGCTTTAAGTCACATAATATAACTGATTCAGTTTGAAAAAGCAATCCTTAAATATAATGAGAAAAGATTTCTTCATCACCCATGTTATGTTATCAATCTGTTCTTCAGAACATTGGCACAGATTTTTTGTAACACTTTTACACATAAATTTGGATCATGTGTAGCTATAACTAAAATGTCAAATGACAACCCAAGACAATAGTGACCGATGTATATATAGCATCACAGGCTGTCTTTGAATTGTCCCTCACAGCTGAAGGACACCCAATGGTTAATCAAAGTTGGACAGATGAGCCTGAGGAAGAAAGGTTTCTTTTATGCTTGAGACTGGCTCCAGTGTTAATTTTTGGAGTCATGGTTTTCTGAATCTGAAACCCTTTGTGTCTAGGATAGAGACAAAAGTGGTGTATTTTAACAAAGTTTTGACAGAAATATGAGATTCTTGTGTTCCCTAGAGCTACCCTCCTTGAATTGGTGCTCACTTGGCAGAAAGGTGCAAGGCAAGCCTAGCTTCCTCAAGAAATGTGGGAAACATTTGAAGTCTAACACAATGGAGAAGAGGAAGAGGGGGAATTTAAAACCATGTATAAAACTCAGAATTGCCTGCAAATATGTTATTGACAGATTAAGAAATTCTTTAGTCCCTTTATTAGTTTGAATGTCATTGATAAAGTATACATAGAATAAATAAGTGTTATGTCTAAATTCTGCTGCATTAGTGCTTCCCCTTCTATTCTGGTGCAAAAATAGTCCCCCACTTCAGCTTTAAGTTAGTAGTTAATCTTGTGTCTTCTACACATGTGCTAGATTTCATTGCCAAAAGATCAAGAATGGTTGAGAAATGTCTATGTCTGGTCTGTATTGTACACCAAATACTTGAGTTTGGGACTTGTCAGAAATTAAATACATTGCTTACATATAATAAATTATTTTTCTTAGATGTAAGACAGACAATTTTTATTTTTATGGGTAGGTCTACTTTAAACACATTTTACTTCAGATGCATTTCCATGATAAAATTACAGCTGCATGTGATTAATGCTTACATTTCAGCTTCTTTCTTAAAAAAATCAAATGAATTTAACCTTTCATTCATAGTGTAAAAAATTCGAAATGGGTGTGCCTTTGTTTACTACAGCCTATGCAGAGCAGTGTGTGAGGCAACAACCTACATGATGCTGGTCTTTTAAAGAGTAATTTATATTCTGTGTTATTTGAGTCATTGTAGGAATTAGTATATTTAAGGAAAAAGTAAAAGGTAAATGATTCTATAACTCTACATTTCACTTAACTATTCTGCAGAGGAATGCACAGCCTTATTTACAGTCACTGAGTCTGTTTGATGAAGGACTTCCCCTCATAAACACGCTACTCCAAAAGCGACAATTTAACATAGGCTTAGCACAGAGCGTATGTAGAAGGAGCTGGCATGGACAGGGACAGTGGGAGCCTTCTCAGTGCCCTAAGCAATGTCTGACAGAGCCAGAAATGTCTGGATTCACAAAGTTCCGTGTGATTGCTGTACTACTTAAAGCTTTCCTTTCTGTGGATCATAAAAGAAATACGGTATTTGTACAGTAAAATAATTTTCAGCTGATAAGTTGACTTTTTTTGGGGGTTTTTTTTGTGTTTTTTTTTTTTTTTTTTTTTTTAATAAGGATGCAGGGATATTGTTCATTAGCTTTAGATCTGCTTAATATAGCCTAGTATCTTGTACACCTCTCAGGTCTGGTGCTAGTCTAGCTGCAGAAAATCTGTTTTCTTTGCCATGCCATGAAAGAGCTTTGTCCCTTTCTTTCTGCTTTTTAGGGGAATAACTTTTCTTTGTTTTCTGATTATAGTGAGAATTGACTGGTCTGTTTTTCCAAGTACATCTTCAGTTATCATTTCAATGCAGTGCTTAGTTTATTCACCAGGGGTCATCAAAGGTCTGGATTTTCTTTGTCTCGTGAGATGAACTGAATGATCACGTTTCACAGCTTTCTTCAGGACCTGCCATTTGGAAATGTTCGTGTGCCCTCTTACAGCCCTATTGCTCAGTCCGTGATAACTATACATTGCACTCTGAAGACTTACTTCATATATTTAAGACCACAGTGGTTGTTTTTGGCAGACAGCTTAATCTGAGAGTCACTTTTTTACGCGCTATTATTTTTACTGTTAGTGAGTTTAAATTTCCCCTGTGTGATATTTAAATGAAACTTTTACCAAATGCAGAAGCCATAGCAGCTATTTGTTCCTTGCAGATATTTGTAAAAGCAAATATGGGATAAAGTGGCAAAACTTGCATGAGGTACAAATCTGGTTTTCCTCTGAATTCTGGACTCTTTAGACAGCAGAGAAATCAGACTTTTCAGACCTGCCTGCATTATAGTCCCTCACAAAGGCAGTAACAATGAAGAAAGCAGGTATGACTTTTCCTAATGAAGCACTTTTAGTAACTATCTTTTCAGCATTGGGTAAAATGCATGCTGATGGGGACAAAAGATACAGTGCCATGTGAGTATAACTCACTCGCATTATCTATAGGCTTGGGTCACTAAAACGCTGTAAGAAGCGCGTATTGTCCTGGACAAAACTTGTCGATGCTAAAATATCAGATCAAGTATGCTCTCCATCAAGTGCAAAGACTTTTGGACATAAACTGAAAACAGTTTACCTTACTTTGCCAGGTACTTTAGGATCTAATTTCTAACATGAGCCAGACAACAGAGTCAGTGAGAAGTAAGTGCTGGGTGGTAAGAGCAAAACCAGCAGCTTCAGCCACTGAGTCTGAGGTGCTTTTCTTTCCCTGTTTCTGCCAGGGCATGATGGCAACTCCATATCCCAAGAGTCTATTGTACAGAAAATTATTTCTAAAAGGCTGAGGTAGTCAGGTAGTGTAATTAAAACATGCATGTTAGCATGTCAGGTAGATAAACCATGTTGAATATTCAATGATCCTGACAGACCATTATTCAGAGGGTAATGAATATCCTGGCGTTACTCTGTTATGGCTAAAAGTCTGAGGTAGCCTACTGGCTGCTCTAAACTTTGTCACTGCTTCCCATTATAAGTATATTTAGTGATCATCTCATTTCCGTTAGACTAAATACCAAACCTGTGTCACATGGATTAGTCCCTTTTCATAGGACCTCTAAATTGTCTGTAAATCATACCTTCCTCCCAAGACACCAGCTACTTTCAAAATGTTGGGGACATTTTAAAGCATCCAGTTCTATGAGCAGTAAATCATTATTTCCTATGGTTTCTGTTTCATGCTTGTATTATCATGTATCTTGAAAGACATACACTCATATTAAGATTTGTCCCATAAGGAGGATTTTTCTCTCCTTTGTAGACTTTTAGTTTCTAAAGACAAACTGGGTTCATGCCATATCCTGTCAGTGGGTCACTGGAGCATTGATACATTTTCTCTTCTTTGCCCTAGTTTAAGTGCATCTGCAAGAGCTTTTATCATTGGTACCTATGTCACATTTGTTTGAAATTGACCAACGGAGTTCAAAATATTCAGGGGAGACTTGACTGACAGAAACATTTACAGGTAACTAAGTTAGAAAAGTAAAACTTAGTGTTGCCATTACTCCCAGAAAGGTGCCACAAGAAAGAGACACCATTACCTGGCAGGGAATTTTTACACTCATCTTTTTTGCATTTTTGTGCTCTCATTTCTAACACTTACATGATAATTACCATATAAATACTTACTACCACTTTAGGTTTTTGTCCTTATCTAGCTATTTATATATATTTTTGTCTACGTATATTACTAAAATCTTCAAATGCTTTTATGATGAGAAGCTTGATAGGAGGAAAAAAGAATTTAAATAGCAAGGTAGGAGAGCCATGTGTAAAGCAATACTTAAAAGTATGGAAAAAAACAACTAAAATCTTCCTTTTGAATACAGTTTCCACATGGTCCATAAGTTACCTTGTGGCTTTTTCTAAAGTCTCAAAAAGATAACATACTCTTATATCTGTTTTATCAAGATGATCACTACAGGCTCAAAGTAACCAGACAGAAAACTTACGTACTTTGGCTGAGATCAATGCAGCAGTATTGATTTAGGCCAGCTGATTAACCATTCCTAATTCAATAAAGGTATCTTAGGTCTATTTAATGAATATTATTAACTGCTTGTTTCTGGACGGTTTGTTAAGTAGTCTTAAAGAGAAAAGCGTCTATTTAATAGGCTAGACCAAGAGTAAGAGAACCGAGGCAAGATACGGCAGTCAATGAAATACCAGCACTGATACTGTTACACCTCTCTTGTCCAACAGACAATCCACTTTGTTGGAAAGATAATGAAAGATAATTTAAATAAAAATTTAGACCTTGCCTGATTCTAATTTCATTTGTCTTAGTATGAAATAAGTTTGTCATCAGAGATATAAGCAAGAAAGGCTTCAGCAAATCCAGTCTCTCTGACTGAGTAGCTGTCATAAAATATACTGCCCTGATCTTTACCTGCTCAGAATTCCCTTCTTATGCTTCATATATACATATATCTATCTACAGAAGGTAGCAATACAGTCTCTTGCTCCCAAATAGGGAAACACTAATTAATGTACTTTTAATGCCTTTAATGGTCTAGAGTTGGTGGTCACTTTATTTGATGCTGTTGATAAACAATGGCATCTTTGTAAGCTTAAGTGTCTTTCACAGTCACCCTGAGAGAAGACCATTGGAATACTCCAAAACTGCACCCAGGAAAAACTGTTTTGCCAGCGGTTTCTTACCTGGTTTTATTTCATAGATCTCAGAATAGTTACTTGGCAACATGAAGGAAAAAGCTCAAGTGGTGTCAATATTCCTTATACACTTGTGAAGCAATTTTGCCTCTTGAGGAATAATGGCAGCAATTAGATATCTGAAACTCTGCTAGCCTAATCTTTTGTAAGCGGGCCTTGCTCAACTCAGCTATGAAAAGTCACTGTTTATAAATCTAACTTTTTGCAACTTTGAGTTGCAAAAGCTGGGTGTAGGGAGAAGGCCACAAGCTATTGGTGTATCTGCACTCAGCCCAGATCTTAGCCTGCCTCATCCTATACCTGAAGAAATTCTACAGACAAGGAGCAAATACATGTGCATGCCAGGCTGCAGAACCAGGCTTACCGAATTTACCACAGTGTCAGTCTCCAGCAAAACCAGAGCTGTATTGCATCATTTAACAGATATGTCTGTCAAATTTCAGTTATGCTGTCTGGCTGCTTCTGCTGGATCTGACAAAGCTTAAACTGAATTATTTCACATACATGTTGTGGAAAAACATTTCTCACAATCAGAAATACAGTGAATGACCAAAAATCCTCTGTCTCCAAGTCTAGCCGAACAATATTCTTGACAGTCATTTTCAATGATATATTGCCTTCTCATGTCCTTTTATAGTCGAATTCACTGAAGAATGGCAACTAGTCAAAAGAAATTCCTTTTAGCAAAGGAAGAACTTCATATTACTCTTTGGAACCATCTCTGAGACAGCTAATTTGAAACAACAAATTTGATCTCAGACCTAGGAGGGACTCAAGGCAACATATCATTAACCTCTATAGACATCTGCAAAACATTCCTAATTTACAAACCCACAGGCAATCTAGGTTTTGGGTTGGGGGTGGTGTTTGACGTTTTGTTGTTTTGGTTTTTTTTCATTTCCTGACAGGGAGGCAGTTCGTCTTTACTTGTCTTTCATTTACGAATATGTAAAAAAGTAAAAAGTAGCACGCTATCAGTGTTATCAGTATACTTACCGATTTCATTGTAAGAATGGGATATGTTGCGGACAATGTATCCTGAGTTTTGAATTATCTGTTAAGTCCGGAGTGCATAATACTGAAGTGGACAGTTTGAGGCATGAGGATGCTTTGGTTTGGGGCTTTATCATCCCTTGGCATCTTTGGAATGGATGTGATTCAGTATTCATTTCTTTCTTCAGGCTATTTAGAAGACTGTTACAAGAGTCCTTTCACAAATGTGTATACTAGTATGTAATTTTCTGTGCACTCGCCAGCGTGAAAAAATGTTTCTGTGTTGGTGCAGGAAAAAAAAAAAAGTGGAAAGAAACTATGAGAGTAACAGACAATAATATCTGCTATGATGAAATGACTCTCCCTGATTAAGCAAGTGTTTCACAATACCTTACCATGCCTTGCAGAAGAGCAATACTATAACTGAGACTGCTTTGCAGAAAGAACAATGCTATGAGATCAGGACTTGTTTAGATGCTTTTATTTATTTGTTCTGTTTAATACAGGTGTTACAGCTCTCTTAGTTGAAGCTTCATTTAGAAAGCAATTAGTATACTGATTTTAAGACTGCTGTTTTCCTTGATTGCCTTTAGAAAACCGCTAGCTTAAAGTTATTCAACTTTACTTTTCATACTCATAATTTTTTTTAACTGGGGTAACAACATAACCATAAGTGCAAGGCATCAGGTTAAAAGTAATCTCTAAATTCATTGCTGCAATTCTATGCAAATGAGTAGAAAAATATTTGGAAGGTTGTCTTTGGACAAATGTGGAAGCCAGATTAAGCAAAAGAGTGAGTTTACTTTTTAAACGTAATTAACTCAGTATGCTGTTATCCCTGTAAATGGATTAATTATATGAGGAATAGGCCAAACCTTTCAAAGTTTACAGGAGGACAAAACAGATAAAATTACTTGTCAGAAGCAAGAAATAGCACTAGAAAGTATGATAGCACAACATAGTGCGTAGTCGTAGTAGCACTTCCCATTCACAATCTTTGCTGACTCTTACAGAAAAACCCTCTAGGTTTTTGGCAGTATTTTTCCTATGTTATTTGTAGAAAAATTTGTAAGATTCTCTGAAGTACTTGTGAAATCTGTTCATTTTACGCATTAAGAATCCATAACTTTGGTTTGAAAGTTTCTTCTTAAGTTTTAAAGAAAGAGAAAGGGTGAGAAGATTTTTAGTGCTGTAAATCTGGATTCTGCTATCTATCTTTTGCATGTCCTTTACCTGAAGTGCCATATAATCCCCCTCAGTAAGTGCTATACAGTACTGTAATTCCTTCATCTGACTAGTAATACCTGGCAAACATACAACATCACATTTTCGCATGCATCAGATATCCTTACCTTCCTTTCCAGATAACTTTGAATACAAGGTATTAAGCTCTGACAAATCTGGGGTTTTCGTAGTGTGTTTAAAAGTAATTTTCCGAGGCATTTTCTTTCAAAGGCATTTAAGCACCTATCTGCTTCCTGAGTTCACTTCCAAGGCAGAAATGCATTTAGAATTGAAGATTAGCAGTTTATTCATTAAGTAGTTTATTAATGTAAATTGAGATAGTCAGTGCAGCTGGTACCTTTCCATTTTGTGCTGTTATTCCCTCCCAAGTGTCCTCTTTGACTGACAGTTTACTGTTAAGGTATGGCAATTGTATTTCTTTGCTTTTAAGTGGTGCTTCAGTTAGAATCTGCTGGAGTTTCCATAAGGTTTGCTCTTTTTCATAAACAATTATTAGTTCTGCTGCTTGCAGAGCTGCAGGGTCCTTTGTTATTTGCTTACTAGTTGATGGAGTCTGTACTTAAAAAAAAATGTTAATCAGGAAACAGAATGTCTATCCTAATTTGCTGTTATTATGGCAAGCACTGTTTGTATTAACTCTGTCTAAGCAAGTTTTACATAATAAATTAAATGGCAAAAGTGAGAAGTAAGAGACTGGAAGTTTGATACCAAATGCTGCACTGAAGCTTATTGTGTTTACTTTAGAAGTAGTTGCTGTACCTGTATGTAAAGCCTTGACATTGTTAAATGGTTTTGCTAGCAAGTAATAACATTTCAAGTTGTTCTAGGGTTATGGTATTCAGAAATTCAATAAAGGCTCTCAAGTGCTTTCTTCAAACCCACATATCTATGGTGAGAGATTTTTGCTATTCAATACTCTCTGTTATTATTATTGCCAGAAGGAAGATGTTCTGGGTCAAAAATCTAGCCTGCTCTTCACCTGAGTTACTTTCTTTATTCTGCTTTAAAGAGTTTTCCTGGTGCTATAGTTACAAGAAATTAGTGATTTTCCTGTTCTTCTTGTCAAAAGAAGCTTCTCTAATCTTGATCTTCACCTTCAGCTTTCCCAGATTTTAACTTTCTATTTCTATTTTTACTTCCTTGTGACTTGAAACAATGCACTGGTTTGTTCTGGATGTTTAAATTCTTTTACAGAAGGATGTCAGGGTGTTAGAGTGTTCTTTATTTTGTTACATTGGGCATTTACTGTTACTTGAAAAATCTGTTTGTGCTCTCTTTTTTAAGGTCTTTCCAGACTTCCGTGTTGTGGTAGATAGTGCACGCTTGCCCACTAAAAACTTGCTAACCAAGATTTTATAACTTCACTGCCCAAACTTTTAGTAATCTCTTGAACACCCTGGAAATATGAATCATTGGTCTGTGATACACAAATGTGCCTCCAGGAGATGTTCCATTCAGGGAACAAAAAGAAGTGAAAACTAAAGTTAAAAAAAAAAGTTAAAGAAGTTTCCCTTACTGATATAATGGAGGGAAAATGTGAAAAACTTGAGCTTCTGGAAAATGAGATTAAAGATGAACACTTTTTAGGTGGAGTCAGCAGCTCACAACCAGAAGTCAAGCTTGTAAAGTTGTTCAGTGGGAGGAAGCTGCCGGCTTGCCTGAAAACTCTTATCCAGTTTTATTTCGTGGAAGGGGAAGGAGCATCACAGCATACTGAGTTATAATTCACAGAAAATACAGATCTTGGCACCTTTATCAGAGTATGCTAGCCACATTGTTTTCTTCTCCGTCCGGAAGAAGTTGTACCTGTATTTCTGTAACTGCTGCCTACTTTCAGGTTACTCAACCAGAAAAGTTCCCACTTCAACATCTGTTTCTGATGCAGTGGATCCATCCTGCCTTCTTTTGAGAGTGTCCTGAAGCCCAAGGCACTTCTCAAATTTGGTAAAGGTATTATTCCATATTTAATAACACTATATTTTTAGGATACAGAATTGTAGTTAATAATTCTGAATACTGATGCAGCTTGAATATGGTCTGACTTGGGAGTCCTGACAAAACCTATCTGCCATGGGTTGTTCATTTCAGGGATTGTCCAGGGAAGACCTTGAGACGTGGTATCTGCCTGCCACTGGTCACTTGATATCCTGGGCCTGACAAGTGGGCCAAGCACAGAGTTTCAGTGACAGCAAGTAAGTCCACCCTGGACTTGGCCCTGATGGAATTGTCCAGGGCCACTCTCTGAGGTGCTCTACAGCAGCTAGAAGAACACATTAGCAAGATCCAGCATGTTTGGAAGGCTGTTTGGGCCTGTTGTAGTTACAATGATATTAGAGCAGAGTTATAACAAGTGAACTGATGGCTTGTTTTATTTTTAAAGGAAAAACTAGACATTTTCTGCTTACAACAAACTGGTAGAAACAGCTCCAACCTGCACAGCTTTAAGGCAACTTGCATTCCTTCTGAAGCTCTTCACACACTAAACTGTGATCTGTACCAGTGCATTTTGGCATCTTAACCATAGATCAAACCATAGGGCGTTGCCACTCTGCAAGGCATAAAATCATATCAGAAAAACACTTTGAAAAAACTGTCAATAAATAAGTCTTACATGAAAAGATGAAGTTTTATTGCTTGCTCATGTTTTTCTTCTTTCAGTAAAGTCAACCTCCAACAAAAAAATGCCAGTATGTGGATTAATAGCTTCTTGAGTAACCATTGATGTGCTGTCATCTTCTGGCATGAAGTCAAAGATTCTGCAAAATAAAGGCTGGAGAGAATTTTTGTTCAATATTTAGATGCATTCCAGTACTAAATTGTTTAGGGATTTTAAATCTCAGCATTCATCATTCTTGATTTGATTTGTTTTGTTGTGGTTTTTTTTTTTTTTCTTGGTGATATTTCCTCAAAAGTGGGGGAGTTTGTTGCTTTTTAAATTTCTTTCTCTTCTTTCCCAAAGAAAAATGTTGTCCTCTTCTTACAAGGAAATTGAGGAGCTGGTATAATAAGAACAGATTACAAAAAGCAGGTGTTAAAAGGTTTAAGAAAAGAGTGAAAGAGCAGAGCATAAAAGTTTGGCACAAATATCCATTATTACACAAACTGTCTGTGATTTCAATAGTCTCGTTCTTCTGTTGGAAACTGTAAATATGGGAAGGAATTAAGATTTGGATTTTGCAGCAAGAAAAATCAGTAAAGAAAAATAATAAACTGATGTAATTACATTCAAGTGGTTTAAATTACTAAATATTAAAAAATCATAAATAGTATAAGAAACAGAGTAGAAAGGAACCATCATTAGGGAAAGGCCATTACAATTAAATTAGACCAAGTTTAGGGTAAGATTTAGTCTTGGGGCTTAGACAGCATGAGTTATGCTTACAGACCAATGGTAGTTAAGTACCTCAGAAGTTTCTGTGAGGCTTTTGCCAGTGAAAACTAAATCTTTCATTACAATTTGAATGATAGCCTTCATGATTGAGAAAAATATATTAACTGTGCTTGGCCAACATTCACAAAAATGTGCTCACGAATAGTTACAACTGTTCAAAAACTACAGAAGAAAAATAATAGGCTTTATTGTTTTGAGATAATAGGATAACATTAAAATTTCTTGGAAGTTTTGGAGTGGGGTCAGAATGCATAATGAAAGAACTGTGAAATATGGACCTACTTTTACTACAGGTGATCATGCCTCAAAACAGCCAGAAATTTCAGGGAAAAAATCGTAATTGTCCCATCACTTGTCATATTGGAGATTTTGATCTTTGCATTCTTTTCAAATTGCTGCCAACCCTCAAATACATACAGCCAGTTTGCACTGCTTTACAGTACAAACTGTACAAGAATATGCCTGAAATTAAATCTAAACACCTCTTAGAAAAAATAATTGTGTTAAATTTAAATTTTTCTCCAAGATGCATGACTCAAATATTCATCATCATCTATAGCTCTTTCTAAATCTTTCTTACAGAGAGTTTGGCACAATGGGAACTCATCAGATTTGACATCTGCATTCTCAAATACTTTTAGTTTACAGTTAAAGGATAGAAGACAAAGATGAAAGATGCCCAGTGCAAACAGTTGCTCTCAGCATTTCCAAGATAATTACTTGGCCATAGCAATATTAACACACAGTGATCACAGAAATAGGATTAATGATTAACCATTAAGTACATGAGTCATAAAGCTTTCTTCTGGTGCTTACTTCAGAGGTGTTTTCCATTGGTGTAACATATGAGAATAAATCATAGAATCATAGAATCATTATGGTTGGAAGAGACCTCAAAGATCATCAAGTCCAACCATACACCCAATGCCACCATGCCCACTACACCCACTAACCATGTCTCGAAACACCACATCTAAACGTTTCTTGAACACCTCCAGGGATGGTGAGTCCACCACCTCCCTGGGGAGCCTGTTCCAATGCTTAATGACTCTTACAGTGAAGAAGTTCTTCCTAATATCCAACCTGAACCTCCCCTGGCTCATATAAGGTAAGGGATGGCTATCTAAGAATCTAATTAAAAAAAAAAAAAAAAGACCACTAAGAGACGTCTTTGTCTCTGAGAAGAAATTACTAATGGTTTTGCTATGTACTCTCTTTCTCAGCTGAATTTAGGAACACTTAATCACATCAGTCCAGAATTCACTGTAGTTTCACTGTGGAAATGACCCCATTTTATCCCCACTTCATCTCACTTTTTAAGACTGCTAAGTAATAAATTTCTCACTTCATTCACTTTTAGGTCACCTTACACTGCCACAAGTTCCTGTGGCAGGTTTCCTTTCAGAAAGTAAAGAACATGACATTGGTGACAAATTTCTATGCATCTGCTTGCAGATTGTTTGAAGTTTCTTTATACCCTCTCTATCTTATTATTCTCAGAGCAAAGTATAAATGCTACCAGCTATCTTAAAGACCAAAGTTCATCCAAATATTTTTAAAGTAGTTTTTGTTTGAGTCATTAGAGTCAGTTCTCCAAGGGAGTGGAACTGCACACACTTTCCAGCACAGTCAGCTTATGAGGCTGAATGCCTGACTCTGACTCTGCTAATACTGATTTATGTCAACATGGTTCCAGGGACTTTGGAGGAACTACCGTGCGATGATGACTGCCTTCATTAAGCTAGTACATACATGATCAGTACCAGCTTAACATGGAAAGGAAAAAAAAATCCTGTGAGCTCATTTTAGGATATCTCCTAAATTTTGACTGTACTTTTCCTTGTACTGTTGCAATCTGTTTTCATTTCTGAGGAAAAAGAAAACTGGTCTTCCAGTCTATCAGTAAACATAGGTACCATACTAATTTTCCAAATCTTTTTATCAGTGCGAGCTTTCAAACATCAATAAAGCACACAGCATGTTTCTGCTAAACACAAGCAGTCTATGTCTTCCCAGTGTAAGCATAGAATCAATTCCATGGAAACAGATAGAGTGACACTACTTCAAAATTAGGGTAACTTAGCTCAAAAGCAAGACCATCAAACATAAAGAGAGGAAGTCAGCAAACAAAATTAGCACTGTTAAGCCACACTCAGGACTGAGAGGGTCAGCAAATTTAGAAGGATCACATACCAATTTGATGAGGCACATCAACAGTTTCAGGAGTGATGGCATGGTTTCTTGGAATCCTATGACTCAGCAAGGTTATTTGGGTTGGCATAAGACTGGATTTTTTAAAGAATTTGTACATTTTTACATGTCTTCTGCAACTGCCACATGTGTCAACAGGGCTGTTGCTCTGAAACAGATAGAAGCCTTATCCCCTGTTTTGTTATGTACATCTTTTTTCTTGTTTTCAAGTAAAGTAATAAAATCCCTTGAATGGTAGAACAAACAAATATTTGCAGTTGATCTGCTGCTGGAAATGTGCCTGTTGCTAATTTCACTTTTTGTTTTCAACACAGTATTGAAGTAACTCAGTGGCCAATATCAGCTCAGAGGGGACTTTTGTTCTCTTTGTTGTGGATGCTTTTTAAGCTGTTTTACATAACAAAGAGTAAGAGTCCCTGGGGTTCAAACAGGCATGAAGAGGCTTTTCCTGACATTCCCAAGAATATTCTAGAAGCCCAGGACCCCAAGGGAACAGGCAGATATGAGGCTTGGATCCCTCCTCAGCAAATGCAAAGCCTAGGCAGAACCTGCTGTTACTTTTTCCAGTACTCTCCTCTTGCAGTAGCCAGATGGAGGGGATAAAGCCTTAAGGTTGGTTCACTGAACTCCTGCATTTTAGATAGCAGGTCTTACTGTTTCAACATGTTATTCCATAACAGAACTTATTTACTATTTACTTATTTACCTTCACTGAAGAGTAGCCGATAAGCTCACCAATATCCTTGAGTTTCCTCAGCTTCTAACCCTACAGTAACATGAGTAGCTTATAAAAGATGTTGCTGTTATTTTCAGAGCTGCTTGGTGGTGATGACCGTGTATAAAGATACTGAGTCCAAAAGATAATTTGGGCAATGTGTCTTTCCAATGTATCCTCATGTAGTAAATGCAGACTCACAAATGGGAGTCTCTTTGCTCGGAATCAGGTCTGGAGCATTACTTGATTCCACTTTTCAATTTTTTTCAAGTTATGGCATGCATATATTTTTGGGAGCAATCACATTTACGCTTTGCGAAGAATTCATTAGGAATGTGACCTCTTGGAGAGGTGTGGTCTGGCATCCTTTTTCACCCTGTTGTTTCTGGAGTGCCCTTGTACCCCATTACATTTTGTCACTGTGCAAAGATGCATGTTTGGAATTCCCAGGTGCAATTTCCAGGATTAATTACTGGAGGCTGTAAGGAGACTCAGTGAAGCAAAGAACCTCCTGATTCTTGCATGTAAAATACAACCCTGGAGCAACAGGGCTTTACGCACTTATACAGGTTAAATGATGTACGAAAAGCTGACACACTTCCAACACACTTATTAGCTGCCATTTTTCATCAAGTGCTTCATGTCCTTTGCTGAGAAATAAAAGCCTACCTCAGGAGCTCATGAAATGTTGTTGCAGAGAAAGCTTATGTTATCCTAGACGTCTGGGTGAATTATTAACATGGCATCATGTCAGGTGCTCTTTGTCCCCTTTTCTCTCACTCATTTCTAATAATTAGTTGAAACTCAGCATTCAAGAATACTGCCTTTGTTAAATGCCTGCAGGATGAGGTAAGGCTATAGAATTAATTCCAACATTTTACAGATCTACACACAGTCTAGCAAGGAGCAGCCTTGAGAGGCAAAAAAGTAGATTACTCAATTTTTCTCTCCTTTCCACCCATACCCAAGTATATGAAATTTAGATGAGCTTTTACTCTGGCACTTACTAGGCCTGATTTGGTATTCATGCTCATGACGTGCTTGCTCTCTACAGATTTTAGTAGAATCACTCCTCATTCACTTCAGTGCAAATGGGCCCTGAATTAAAGATAACATTTTTATGTCACTCTTTTATAGACTTTTCTATTATCCCTCACTCCAGCAACAAACTGAGAGAGGATGAAAGACTTTCTTCTTGACTTTGGGGTGAGATTTTCCCTATTTCCCATGTAGAGTGAGCTTGACAGTGAATCTCAGGGTATTCAGTAACTGCCACGGCAATACCAAGGAAGACTACATACCTGGTATCAGTTCTCTTCCGAAAAACATGAGACAAAGAATAGAGAGGAATAAAAGAATAGGAACCAGTGAATGCAAAATTCTCCTTTGCAGTATAGATTCTGTAGTCAGTTATGCCAGGGAAGAGTGGATGTACAACTGTGCCATGCCAAAATGGTAGTACTTCATGACCATGGCAACTTCCTATTAACAGATATATATGGTACAGTGCCATTCAGATTCTCCCTTTGATTCTTTAAAGACCTATGTGTTTACAAACCACTTCATCCTCACCATAGCAAGGATGCCTCCTATGACACAGCAGGCCATACTTCACGTACCAAGCAAACAAGGAAATGTAGTTTCTCCATTCACAGGACCACTATTTCCCAGTGGATCTTCAGAAGAGAAGCACAACACAATTCATTGTGTTTGGGGTTTTCTAACAGCGCTCCAAGCTTGATTCCACAATTAGCTTAAACTGAACAAAGTAATTGGATAGAAATTCCATGTCTGCCTTCAGGTGATTTAGTTGTTTGACCAAATTGGCAAAAAGCACCTGAACATGGCAATGACTTTTTTTTGGTTTTAGGTTAAACCCAAACTTCAATTCCAGTTTAGACTTGAGTATAATTCTCAAACAGGACATACAACTTAGGGCAAATCAGTGATCCTACTTATCTTTTTCTGCAAGAAGAGAGAGGTAAATTCACCCTCATTCACATTTGTGCAGCCCTAAAATGAGTGAAATGTTTAGTGTCCTTTGTCAGGAAGATTTTCTGAACAAGAGAAGAGAAAAGATACTATAGGAAAAGCTTTTTTTCCTGTCCTTTCTTAGTATTGATTTTAGCACAAAAGAATATCCTAAAGCCATTAAACACAAAGAAACGGAAGTAATAATAATAGATACTAGACTGACCAGTGGGAACTCACTAGATGCAATCTGGTGCATTCATTGCACAAAAACCAGATACTAGGCTTCTCCTTCAGTTTTTTCCTGGTACAGGTGGTCAGAATTACATCTAGCAGCCTTGGTGTCACCGTTTAAGGCTGGGCCGG
>NW_009629216.1:0-24357 GCF_000690535.1 Cariama cristata | reverse complement strand
GCTGACGTGCTACATGTCTCAGGAGTGAACTCTCCGGGATTCGGGGTATCCCCTTCCCGAAGCAGAGCTCCAAACACCAAATTTCATGCTGTACGGTGAGTGCAGCCTCTCTCCATTTGTGGAGAAAAGAGGATTTCACCCTCGCAGCAGCTAAATTTACCTTTGGGTGAAAGACAACACCAGCCTCTTTTCCCAGATGGAATTATCTTGGGTAACCACATTTAACCCAGGCTCTCACTTTGTTTCAGTTCAAACATCACTGAGAAAAATATGTGTGTATACATGGGAGGTATTTACATAGTGTTTATTTTTAGATTTAACTTAACAGAGAAACAGGAACAAAAAAAGAAAAAACAAACCAAGGGGAAGGGTGCAAACATATTTCTGAGACATGCTTGAACCTGCTGCAACCCTTAATAAGATTTAGGGAGATCAATACCTTGATACAATATTCCCTGGCCTTGCCTGGAACAAATATTCAGGGAGGAAAGTGGGGCGAGGATGGCTGCAGGCTTTTCATGCCCTCGGATCACTGCTGCAAAAATTTCTATTCTGGAAGAAAGATCAAGCTTAGGCTTTCAGTTGATAGAAAGCTGGCACCTTCAGGAATTTCACATCCTTGGCAGGATAATAAACTTGCAGTCCCCTCTCTCTGATGCAGCATTTGCTCTTTCTAAGGGATTATTCTCATTTTTCTGGGTTTGATACGAGTGAGATCAGAATCAGGCACCTTTGGCTTGAATCATCGCTATGGTGGTGGCCCAAGGTCTGGTGTGGACTGGGAAGGTTAAACACCAGAAAGGGTGAGGGTTCCCCAAAAACATCCAGGAGACTTCCAGTGCCAAAGCTATCCTGCCACCGCTACAGCACTGGGAAGATTAATTCAACCCAGAAAGCAACACTCTTCTTGGATTCTCAGCAATGTTCTTTGTTGAACGTATACACTTGGAAAACACTTTCCAAAATATTTACTTTCAAATATTTTTAACTATGCTATAGTGTTTAACAAAAAAAGCTAAATTTATCCCTTCGTGGTTGTTTTGCAGTACAGACTGACTCAGTTTGCTAGCACAAGCTGAGTCTGCACTGCTGTTGGGTTGTCTTGTATGGAGGAGGCTCAGCTCTTACTTGAACTGTATGCTCCCACAGAAGATGGAGATGGTATTAGCTATTGCTGCAAATGCTTTTTTTTAAAAGCATTTCATTAAAATAATTTTGGACATAATAATTAAGGTAATTTATGTGAAATTTGATTAAGAAACCACCATTTTTGGAGTCTGGTAGAAGACAGGAGTGAAGGAGGGATTTGCTCATGTTGCACATTTGTTATTCTTTTTGGTACTTACGGGCTGGATTGTGAAAAACAGATTTTTATCCTGGAAAAGAGAGGCTCAGCCCCAAACAGAGCAATGCCTCTGCCTTTCCCAGGAGCCCGTTGCTGCGCTGCCTCCCGAGCCCCTTGCTCGGTGCTTCTGACCTAGTAGAAATAATTGCTCTCACAAGAGAATACAGCGGCTTACAAAGCATGCTGCAAAGTTTAGGACTGGAAATGCTGGGAAAAAAATACATCGTTTACCCTAATGCTACCCACTTTAATGCAGAGATGCGAAAATTTGACCAACCACATTCACTTTGACAACGGATGTGTTTTGTCAAGCTAAAAGAGATAGTCATAAAAATATACCTGGCACTTCACTGTCAGCCAAATATAACCTCAACACCAGAGGAGATTAAAAAACAGAGAGCAGTAAGAGCGAGGTCCAAAAAGCATGAATTCTCTGCTAGTAGAACAAGTGATCTGCTTTGCTGGAAGTCAGCTGAGATGGAGTTTATTTGAACACACAGTCTCTGCGCACTTGTTAGGGCATTATCTGCACCTCTCGGCCCATACCGTCGGGCTGTGCGAGGCCACCACCCACACCTGATTTAGCCTCTTGGCAGAAAATCAGTGAAACTTCATTTTTTCTTGAGTTGGAGCCCATGCCTGTAAGCAATCAAAAGAGAAAACCCAATCCAGGCACTCCTGCCCAAAACTAAGATCTGAATCTCAACCCATCTGCAGTCTGCGGCTTCAGTCCCTTCACGTTTACTGTAACAAAAACGGTTGGAAAAAAAAAAGAACAAATAAACTTGTTAAGAAAGATGTCTGGGGTCACTGCATGAGCTGTCATACTTAGTTAGCTCCGACATGTTACTGCAACGCACATTTATGGTCCAGCATGGATCAATCCGGAGACTGGGACAAGGTGCTTTGCCAGGAGAGATGGATCCCTCCACTTTTTCTTGTCCTTAAATCCAGGTGAAGTTCAGCAGAACTTAAAACAACACAGCTAACAAAGGAAGAAAAGGATATGGGAAAGAACTAAAGTAGAAATTTAGTTTTTGAAAAGGATATAACACAGAGAAATAAGTGTATTGCCCACCACCGTTACAGACCGCTGTCCGTCCAAGGGCTAAGTCACCATCAGGTTAGCGTGGCGAGGCCATGCGGTGGCCAATGCCCACAGAGGTGTCAGGACTTTTATCCCATCATGCCTTTCCCAGTTCATTCTTTCTCATCTGGAATCGGCCTTTTTCATAGCGGGGCTCAGACGAAAAGCCCGACAGCTCCTCCATGGTGACCCAGCGGTCCCCAGGGCGGTGGGACAGAAAGCAGCCTCATGGCATCAACCTACCACGATGAGAGCAACCCTCAAGGAGCCGGCGGTGGAAAGCAGAGCAGAAACCCATGATTTCTCTAGTGCTTTCACATCAATTACCTTTTACTCAACTTTATGAAGCCATTGCATTTTTTCTCTTTATTTTCTTATCTTGATTAGCTCACGTCCCACCACTGCTCACGTCTCCAGTTGCCATCTGTGAGCAATCTACATTCCCAGCCTCATCATTAATTTGTGTCATTTCTTGAAAAAGGCGCAATCGTATACTCGTGGTAAGTATTTCAGTCTGATTCAGGAGAGCTTAAAATGCCTCCATGTGTGCCTGCCTGCGCCGGCGCACACGGCCGAGTGCCACCAGACCACAGCCCTGGCTTCTTTTTATGGCTTGTATAAAAAAGCCTCTGCCTCACGCCCCCCACGAGCCACAGGCCCTTTGCAAGTACTCGAGCTATGCCCAATTTTTCATTGTTCTTTTTTTTTTTTTCCCCTACATATGGTAATAGTTTTTTGTGAAAAAAAAAAAAAAAAAGTCAATGACTTTTTCTACAGAACAAAAAAAAAGAGAAATAATTTTCTTTGGGAAGTTCTCTTTTTGGAAAGAAAGCAATGCTTTCGAAACTTTTAAAAACTTTCATTGCTCATGTAAGTCTGAAAATATTTGGCTTTATTTCAAATGCAATGAAAACAGGTTTTGAAACATTCAGATTTACAATAAAACAGACATTCCAGCCTTCAGACAGCTCTGGATCCAGAAGGTCCTTAGAAACACTTGGGACAATCCACCCCAAAGACATTAAGCCACTGTTTTGCCATTTCAGTGGCAAAATAGGGACATTTTTTTGACATCTCTTTGCCCCCAAACCATACGTTTTGCTATATGGATGCAAACAACTGACCCGTCAAATACAACCTACCCCCTACATGGCAGGATCTTGGACCCCAACGCCCCTGTGCCCCTGGGAAACAAATGCAGGGGAAAGTCTCTCCTCAGCGTGTAACTCAAAGAATCAAACGTTAGGCTGGTTTTACTGAAGGGACATTTCTGTAGTGAGATTTCGGTCTTTGTGTACACAACGGGACACGGGACGACGTCTGAGGAAGAAGACCTCACTCAAAGAGCACTCAATGTTCACCTTGCTGCGATAGGTACCACTGCCTTCTGTTCCTCCTGCTTAAGAAATCCACGTAAAACAGAGACAAAGGGCCGCGCTGCTGCCTTTGACACACATCCATATGTGCCACATGCCGCTCGTGTTAACATAATTAACTTAATTTGACGAACTGCATCGAGCAACAGGCGCAGTTGTCTCGGAGCCTATTCGCTCGGTACCGTGACTACTCCCCAAACCATCAACATGACAGAAGAACTGTGTCTAATTAACACTTTCTTAATACCTCAACAAATAACAAACCTGCTGTTGGGAAAAATAGTTTCACACTTCCTTATCAAATTAGGGCAAAATCACTCCTAATGAGCTAAAATCAATTAGTGCGACACCAAAATGAATGTATTTATGCTGTCAGCAAGAGCTATTTGCATAACAGTTTGCAAGGGCAGGGAAGATGCTATAGCTTCTCACTGCTGCTAATGAGAAGCTGCTGCGGGAAGGTGCTACCAGAGAAAAAATTGTTGTATGCAACCTCCATACAGCAGCAGCAGGCACCCAGGGCCAAGAAGCATCACAGGGGATCGTGCAGGATTTTGCACTCCAAAAAAACCCAGAAGCCCAGGGAAATGGGGTCCAGGGGTGCATCCTCTCTGCAGCCCCAGGAAGAACAGGGATGTCCCTGCTGCTCCTCTCTGCCATCACGGCGTGCACCGCCCTCGTTGGTGACCGGGATGAGCTTTCTGCCACCACCAGCACCTTCCCCACATGCCACGGTGCTAATGGGGGACCTGGTTCCTCCCTCATTTACCCAGAGAGGTAAATGCCTCTTCAATGCCTCTTCTGCCCATGCAGGGAAAAATAAACAGCTGAAAATGGTACATAACGAGAAAAAAATGCCTTTTTGAAAATCATCCTTAGTTTTCTGTTGTTGTTGTTAAAACCTTTAATCAAATTAGAGGACTGGTTCATGAACAAATGGAATGGAGACAGGCAGCAATTGATTTTAATCATATTTGGTTTTTTATAGCTACTTAAAACATCTTGTTCTGGCGTATACAAATATGTTCTTGACCTTGGAGTTAATTGCTTCGAAGCTGTGCTTGTGACTAATGCCCACGTGCCCATGTGTCTCTGCCTCTCTCTATCTCAATGCCATTATAGTCATGCACATAGAAATACATACGTAAGAGGAAGAATGACACAATATGGACTGACATAACTGCATGTAAGCTGGTGCAGCTGAAATCTTTATTAAGAGGCCTGTCGCAAATTATGTCACCTTCTGTATTTAGGCTATCATACAGACAATCGTCGGGTGGATAAATAACATCCTGTGGCTTTCTCCATCAGAAGAAAGGATGTACAAAGAAGAAAGGCTTCCCCTCGCAAAAACTTCACCAGGATTGAGTTGCTCAAAGTCCTTCTGATCTTCTGCTGAAGGACTTTGGGGAAGGATACGGCGGGAGGTAGATCAGGACAGCTCTGGTCAGCCCTCTGCAAGGATGGGCGCAGGGGAGGTCTGATGCCACGTGCAGTGGGAAAGGAAGAACCAGGTTCATCTTGAATTCCTCTTAGCATATATGTGCACACGCTAACAGCTATGAGATCTACGTAGTTTTCAACACATTTTCTTCTTTAAAATAGAAACGGTCAATTTTATAGCTTGGGAAAATTTAGTCAATACAAGACAGGATGTTTTCCTCATAAAATAAAAACAAGTTTTCAAACACGTGGGCAGGGCGATCCTCTGTGATGACCCTGAGCTTTTCATATTCTCAATATATTTTCCTAGGACAAAACTATTTGTATTCATACAAACCCATTAAGCACTGTATTTCCCCCACTTCTAGAATCAATCTTCATTGCTGGTTTCATTTTACTCGGTCTATTAAAAAAGTGTGTGCATTGAGAAGTATTTTAATTTCAAAACCCTGAAGCGAACAGTCCCCATTTATTTAATGTCCTTGGAAAACATTTGTAGCAAACACGAAAAGTAAGCCAGGCTTTTCAGCAGGGGACACATCCGCATGGGCAGCTTTGGAAAAACACTGGGATTCTTGCTGAACCCCCGCCCAAAGGAGAATTATTAACTGGGGTAGGGTAAAGCCTCTGGCTGCTGCCGGTTGCCGGTGGGTCCTGCCCACCGCCCTTGGGCTGGGGAGCAGATCGGGAATAATCCCGTGTCAGCTGGAGCTTTGGATGCGGCCAAAGCGGACGCAGGAATTCCGGTCCTTACAACTTTGTGCAAAGCTGTGCCCAAAGTACGTACGGGTCATCCGGCTGATTAACTGCTCATTAATTGACGTGGGGCAGCAGCAGCATTAGCGAGTTGTGGTTGCAGCATCCCCCAAAAAACACATTGGAGGCCATACCAGAGAAATTTCTCCAGGAATTTCTTCTTTTCTTCTTGAACCCCTCTCACTTTTTGGGAACACACTTTCTAGTCTATTTTCTGTAGTTTTCTCAGCAAACAAAGCAAAGACTTCATTTTACCCACCGTAGGGTTTCCATGAGCGTGGCTGCTGCTGCTGCGGGGTCTGCCCAGGATGGCATAAGCCCCATGCCTTCCCGGCGTGCTGGGATTGCAGCCTGACCGCTTAACATAGCTTCACGCATTCCCCGGCATCGTACATCACCCCTCGCCTCCCCACCAGCAATTTCAGCTGCCTCGTGGGAGCCCCACCACCAAAGATGGCAGATCCTCTCCGCGTGGAGAAAGCACATCAATCACGCGGGAAGCACACAGGTAATGGGCAGCATGGGATGTGCCCCTGGCTTTCAGCCAGCCAACTGAAAAAGAAAAAAAAAAGCCATAATATTTTAACTTTCTGCTCTAGATACACTCTGCTGGGGTCTAAGGCACTAAGCATGAATCTGTTTCTTATCTTTGCTTTTTATCTGGCAGCCACGGGGAAAGTATTTACTAATGCAACCAATGCACTCAGAAAAGTTTTAAACAGACTTTCTGGCTTTCTGAAGGAAAGAAAGACTTTGTCATGGGTTAACGTTAGTGGTTACTATCAGTAGAAATTTTTGGACAAAGAGGACTGTATCTGCAGCTGGGATTTCTTGGCCAGAGCCACACACACAGGCACCAGAAAGCCCACGCTGGGGAAGGTGGGCATCCTGGTCAATGACACATCTGGAGACTCTTGGACAAGTATAGGAAATTCCCTAAATCTTCACAGACAAAATTTCCTGATGGAAAAAGAGACATTATTTGTCCAAGAAAACAAAAATCTATGGTAGTTTATTGTAGAATTTTATGCAAAATAAAGAAAATTTAATGGAAACAGATCTTTCCTCTCACATCGCTCCACAGTCTGTTGAAAGTTGTTTTCTCTCTGAAAAAAAAAATGTTCTCATATTGTATCTGGGCCTAATGTATAATTTTTACATTACGACTGGGATCTTTGAAAGATCATGTGCAATAAGGTTGCAACGTAATCTCCCGGAAAGGATGGGAGTCTGCAAGGTCAACGCATAAATGAGCTGAGAGCATATAAGCAGCTAATGAAGCAAAAAAATATTAGTGAGAAAGGGAACAAAATAAATTCCTGAAGGATTGAAACCGGAGCCTTGCCCAGCTGCATGGGCTCTGTACAAGGGTGTACGAGGTGGACCCTGCGATCTCCCCCCCGGAGTGAGGTACCCCCAAGCCATGCAGGGCATTCTCCATGCCTGGGACGTCCCTGTCTCTTAGGGCATCCTGGAAAACCCCATCAGCTACTTCTCAGCAGCTTTTAGACACCTTTGAAATGATTTCACTTTATACATGGAAAAATTGGCAGGGGGCAGCTCCTGGGATTGTGCAAACAATCTCCCAGGGACCCACCCAGGGCAGGACCCGCACGTAGGATAAATAGCTGGAAAAGACGATGCTGCCGGAGCCAACGTAGCATTAACGACACTGAGCAGCTCCTGTGGCAGAGGCACTACCTGCCACAGTAATTAACGCAGGACAGGCACGTTGTGTTCCTGTAGGTGCAGTCGTTCTTCAAATGAATAATTTATACGGGTACATTGAAGAATATTGTGTGTAATTTCTCACCTGTCACCGCCTGAGGGGAGCACACGAGCCTGGTTTATCAAGAAGTGCTACACAGACACCACACGGTGGGCTGTGAATAACAGGTCTTTTTTTAGATTTTTTTCAGTCTTTAAATAGTTCTACAAGGCAGTGAAAAAGGCCTTGGAAAACCAAATCCCCTGTACATCGCACCCTCACGGTGCATGGGGATACAGGAGCCCCGCTGGGAGATGGGTGGCAGCTGCTGTTGCTCAAAGGTGGTTTGCAAAACCTCATAGATGTTTTGCTAGATGCTTACCCAGCACTGAGCAAGGACTTGCTGGTTGGGTTCACATGCATGCTGGATGGGTTCACCATGGCACTTTGCAGAAGTTTTATGCTCTCATGTCCATCTTCTCCTCCAGGGATGCTCCAGGAGCACTTCTGGACCTGTTGCATCAGGCGTATCCTACACAGTTAATTCCATATTTATTGTCGCACCTTCTAGTCGTTATTATGGTTGTTCAAAAAATATGAATTTCTGTCCATGATACACAAAAATCAAACTTGATCATCAAATTTTGCACCTCGGATATAGATCAGTGTCTCATTGTGAGGCTGTGGTGTACAACAGCAGCTGTGGCTACAGTGGAAGGGGACCATGGACTCATAAAGTGTCCAGAAATTAATACGATGTGACTAGTCTCAGCCCTAGAGGGTAGAAGGAGGAAAAACAAACACTGCTGCAACTCTACACCCCAATCATCTCAGTTACTGAGGGAAGACTGCTTTTCTTGCCAGCTCAGAAAGAAAAACGAGGCAGTACAAATGCCACGGCCAAAAGCAGAAGGGCACAGACAGCCCAAGTCAGAAGCCAAGTCACAGTAACTAGTGTGTATGTTTAATATTACCCAGTAAAATCTACTTGCCGTCATGATAGCCTCAGAGAGCTGTTGCATTTTTTATGCTGATGCACGTTCAGCATGAGATCAACAGAACGAAGCAAAATGTTTCTTTTGATGAGTTTTCTGCTTTTCCAACCTCTCGGGAAACACACCAACAAAGCTCCTTTAAGATGTTGCGCTCTCGCATCACGTTGAAATGTCATGGACTACCACAAGACAAATATATCCTTTGTGCAATTTAAATGGCAATCAGGGAGTTATTTTTTCTGATTAATATACAGAAAGTTGGCGGTCACAGCAGGGGACTGATGAGGCTAATCCGTCAATGTCCTTGATAGTGGTACGCTTGATTGCTCCAAGCCAGTGGAAGTACATAATGACGAAGAAAGCCGGTGATCAGAAGTGGGGTACACTTTCCCTTCTGCTCAAGTCATTTGGATGTTTGCACCTCAACTGACGCTACATGAGATATTTGGATGGGCTCTCAAAAGGGCATTGCTAATGAAATTAGGAGCAGGAGAGGATATCTACGTTCATGGGAGATGAGACACAGTCCAGAAACATGAGAGATGAAATTTAGGATACTTGTGTGTCTTTGGTAAGGGCCTTCCATATGAGCAGAGATGGACCTAAAGAACCTGAAAACACGAATAGCTCTTAGATGAACTTGTCCTTCCAGTGCTTCTGCAGCAGGAACCTACCACGGCCAAGCAACCATAATGAAGTGCGTAAACAACCGTCTTTGCTGTCCTTTTATCAGGGAATTTGTGCCCTCAGCAGGGAGCAGGAGAGGGGGTTTGAAGGGTTGCCACTGACCACTCTTCCCTCTTACACTCTGTGGGACCAGATGCTCGTGGTCCCAGGAGGGTCCTGCCCGGAACATCCAAAGCTCTGCAGTTTGCTGGCTCAGCAACTTGCTCTCACTAGTGAGGTTAAACACCAATTGAGGGCCAAGCTTGCATTTTCTTCTCCGTTTTTTGAAGCCAGGCTCATCTCTGCCTGGGTTTTTCCGTGCTCGTAAAGGTATTGACAGCGTGAGCTATGGGTGTTTAACACGCGCAGGTAGGCAGGCAGGGAGCCCGCAATGCATCACGCTGCGGTCGCCCACTGCATCCCTGCTGAGAAATGAGAAATTTCATGCCTCATTGAACACTGCAAATAGTCACAGCAGATAAAACACAGCCCCAAATTATTTCTTTTTTTTTTTCCCCATTGTTACACATTGAGAAATTCCCGTTGTTCTACAGCCTACAAAGCCACACTTGCTTTCCTTCTCCCGAAATGCAACCGGTTCAGCGCTCTGAGCCGAGTTAAAGAGCAAAGCCTCCCATCCTCATAGAGAGGACAGCAGCACAGCCCTCCACCTCCCGCAGCTCTCCTCACCTTCTGAAAGCCAAGGACCTCTTTGCATCGGCAGCAATTCAACAGCCCCATGTTGGATAGCTGACCGCACACTGTGAAGCGGTGGTTGGACCACTAATGGTGGCATCTTCCACCGAGGGCAGCTGGCAGAGGGTCTTCCCAGTTAGCATTTCATTTTGAAAGCTCTGCACATCTCCCCAGCACTTGCCTGCTGCGGGGGGTGCTTCTTCGGCTGCAAGGTAGGGATCGGATCCGGGGTTTCCTGAAGGCAGCATCTACTGTCACTATACCAGTGATCCGTATGATGGACACATCTGCGGTACTTCCCAGAGGGTGGAAAGAAGAAATCATAACTAAAACAGAGTTATTCCTAATTTTTGCTCTTTATGGCATAAAACTTTCCTTGATGAACAGCCTCAGTTCTGCTTTACCTTCTGATTCCAAAGGGTGGGTCAGGCATGTCCAGACGATGCTCTCTTTTATGGGCTGCGTAAACTACAGGGGAGCAGCTGGCCTTGAACCGTCTTCTCCATACATTGGTGTGACTCTGCCCTCCTCCAGAGGCTGATCACCTCTAAAGCACATACATCAAAAGCTCCGTCAAAGTGCTCAGGATTATTTCACATTATATTAATTTTTATTCTAAATGCTGTGAACACACAAATGCAGAAAGTCTTAGACCTAGATAATGACCTGAAATGGCTTCAGCTATGCCAGACAGAATTTACTATTATTTGAAATAATATGTACCCAGTGATAACAACAGTGCAACTAACACTCATGTGATTCCATCTCATTTTTTCTTCAACAAACAAAATGTTCCTCGATTTAGACATCCCTCCTGCTCTGGCATCACGTGGAAGGGTGGGAAGGGGTCGCAAGCGCCCTAACGGGTACCAGTGACCCCGACACACGTTACACAGCTCTGCTGCCATTTCAAGCTACTTTTTCAGTGTTGCATTGAAACCATGTAATTTGACTCAGCTTTCCAGCAACTAGATTGCATGAATGCTATCGGGCATCCCATCCTTTCCTCCACCCCTTAGTGCTGTCGATTTTGCAGCATGTTTAGCCGTAACGGCTATTGCTAAGGAAGAGAAGGTGCAGTCATGTCCCACAAGTGCTGGGAAAGCCTTGGGGTGGCATGGGGTCCGCCGTGGCACCCAGCCCAGGACAGGGCACACATCCAGCACCAGTTTGCACAGGCAGGGTGGGACGCCGGCTGCAGAAGATCACTCACCATCTGCTCATTTGCTGGCACAGAGCAATTCAAAGGGAGCTACAAATTTGTAATGACCTGAATATTTCAATGCCGGCACATTTCTAATTAGTATGGGCTAATTTGCTTTCAGATCTTTTTCTCTGCTGTAAAGCTCAGCCTGCTTTGCAAGACAAATGATTATTTTGCTGAAATACCTTTCTTCCCCTTGCATTGCAAACCAACCAGCCCTAGGGCTCGGCCTCCAGCAGACTGCAACCCTGCCACCTTAAGATAGCTTCGGAAAACTGCAGGCTTCTGCTGGCAAAACCAGCCCTGAAATCCTGGCATGCACTCCTCCATCCTTCACCCTTCACCCTCCACCCTCCACCCTCCATCCTTCATCCTCCACCTTCCACCCTCTACCCTCCATCCTCCACCCTTCATCCTCTATCCTTCCAATTCCACCCTCCACCCTCCACCCTCCATCCTTCATCCTCCACCTTCCACCCTCTACCCTCCATCCTCCACCCTTCATCCTCTATCCTTCCAATTCCACCCTCCATCCTCCACCCTCCATCCTCCATCCTCCACCTTCCACCCTCTACCCTCCATCCTCCACCCTTCATCCTCTATCCTTCCAATTCCACCCTCCACCCTCCACCCTCCATCCTTCATCCTCCACCTTCCACCCTCTACCCTCCATCCTCCACCCTTCATCCTCTATCCTTCCAATTCCACCCTCCATCCTCCACCCTCCATCCTCCATCCTCCACCCTCCATCCTCCATCCTCCACCATCCACCCTCCACCCTCCATCCTTCATCTTCCACTCTCTATCCTCCTCCCTCCACCATCCATCCTTCAAGTTCCGCCCTCCATCCTCCACTCTCCATCCTTCATCCTCCACCCTCCCGGTTCTCCTGGAGTGCACAGCAAGAGAACAAGCCACGCAAGGGACATCTCCATCACATGTGTGACACCGCACACCTTTGACCTGTTCCCTGCTGCAGATCCTGGTGTGGGATTGCCAGACTCGGTTTTCTACTGCTGGAGGGGGATCCTCCCCAAAACACCCCAAACATAAGAGTTTTGCTTCGTGCTGGAGGAACGTCTCTCTCAAATATGCCCAGCCCCTGTTACTCCATGTCTTGCAGATGATAGGTGCTTTTCCTCCAGGACTACTGGTGGTGGCTGCACTCGGTGGAGGGGAACCTGGTCCTTTCGGTGCCAGCGGTGGGTAACACTGGCTGTAAGCACGCCGTAAAACAGGACTCAATGGGACAGACTCAGTGCTTGCACCCAGTCAGCTCAGATGCTGGGAGAGGAAAAATATGATTCCCATAGCCCTTCCCAGTCCCCAAGGCTTCAGGAAATCAATCTCCCTTCAAACACTGCTGAGAGCAGATAGACAGATTTTACCCCACGTGCACACACGGGCTGCCGCAGTGGCTGGGTGAACAGTCAGAAACTCACTCGGTCATTGTCGTTAGTGTTTCTAAGCCCTTTGATAAATTAGTGGCCCACATCTTCATTTTATCCATCAGCTTTAATGCAGGGATCCTGATTATCAACTGAATATCCAGCCTTATTTTCAGCTTATTTTGCAGGGAAAAAATTCGTTCAAAACCAAGAAGCAGAGTAGGATGCAAGTAGGACACGAAACTGCTGCCCAGACGCTTCTCCGTGGGCAGGAGGAGGGAGGTGTCCCCACGTCACAGAGCTCCTCGTGACCAGCACGGTCCTTGCTCCAAGCTCAACGCACACGGGAATTACCAAATATCCCATGTCGGGACCCAGGAGGGACCCCAGGCTGAGCACTCAGCCTCAGAAACACTGGTATGAAAATCAGAAATACAGGCAGAGCCAGCAGGAACAGCACGTGGCCACATCCCAGGCAGCCCCGTGGAAACTTGTGCCGTAGGGATACCGAAATCCTACCCAGCTCTTCCTGCAGAGCTGATTCTCAATCCTGCTTTTTTCCTTCCCATGCAGCTTGGAAGCACAATCTTTGTTGCACGAGCATCCCAGCACCAGGAGCAATCACCCGTCGGCAGTATGGGAAGGAAAGTTTTCCCTTTAAAAACCCCGCTCGCGTGTCCCCAGGCAGCTCACCTCCGCAGCTGGCAATGTCCTCAGAGTTTCAAGCTGTAATATAAGAAACAGTCATAACGGCTCTGTAGACCATAAATATGATCCTACAGAGCCACAATTAAGCATATGACTGATCAGAAAATATTTAATGCTTGCAACAGGTTTTCTTTCTCAGCCCCGTTAGATAAAAAGATACTGGTGGGAAAATCCAGGGAGGCTGTTGCTGGAGTTCAGCAAAAGGGCTAATGAGATGGCAAACAATGTTCCTTTTAGGCCTTGGGCTTCAGGAGTCCCAAATTCCCAACATTAGAGCTAACACATTTTAAATTACTTCCCAAGTCCCAGCCCTGAAGTCTGTTTACATTTTGGAGAGCAGCCAAGAGGTAGCTTAATGTCGGTAATGAATCCGTGCTGAAACAGGACGCCTCCCCAGCGGGGCTGCCCCTGGGTTATCACTGGGGCTCCAGCCCTCACCCCTGAGCTAACGGGGGGACACACTCAGCCCTTCCAACACCCGAACACGGCCGGCTGTTCATCGCCGGCAGTGACAAATGCATGAACAGCCATGCAGCCCCCACCCCAGCCACCAAGTGTGGGGGTAGGAAGGATGCTGGGCACAAGGAAGCAATGCAGCATGTCCTTCAGATCAAGCCACGTACCGGAGCAAGTAAGGGCTGACTGACGCCAAAATACAGCTGTGCTCCTTGGAAGTCCCTGCCTCTGCAAGGGAAAATTTGATACAAGTTTTGGGTTGGGTTGGTTGGGCCTTTTTCTGTGAAGGCAGTGAAATCTGACTGCACTGAGAGCTAAGTTAGATGACCTTCACAATCACATCTTCTACCTGAAAGGAGTTTGTAACAAGGTGGATGATGGTCTCTTCTGCCAAGTAACAAGCGATAGGACCAGAGGAAATGGCCTCAAGTGGCGCCAGGGGAGGTTTAGATTGGGTATTAGGAAGGATTTCTTCACCTAAAGGGTTGTCAAGCATTGGCACAGGCTGTCCAGGGAAGTGGTGGAGTCCCCATCCCTGGAGGTATTTAAAAGACGTGTAGACGTGGTGCTTAGGGATGTGGTTTAGTGGTGAGCCTGGCCGTGCTAGGTTAACTGTTGGACTTGATGATCGTAAAGGTCTTTTCCAATCTAAGTGATTCATGATTTTCATATAAGGAAGAGAAAAACACTTCAGAAACAGAGGAAGAGAAAATCTGGTTTAAAAAAGAAAGCAAACAGCTTCACCGATCTCACAATTCGAGCTGATGGAGTTCCTTCCAGTTCTTCCAATTTTCTTGTGCGTGTTAGAGGGAGGAGAGCTGTTTCTCATGAATCTTATCAGATCCCCCAGACTTAAATAATGGTCATGACCAACGTAGTTTTTTCAATAGTTTTTGATGCCTCTGCAATTCATATTTCCTTCTGATATATGGAGATTTAGATGTTTTCAACAAAAAATTTTTAGGCATTATCTTTGCACAGAATCAGCTCTCCAGCATCTAGGTACCGCGGCAATACAGAGACTAACCAGTCATTCAGTATTTCTTCCTGGGAGCCAGGGCCATGCTCCCCATCATTTTTTATACTTCACTGTAGCCTTGTCTGACTTCAGTGCTGAAGTTTTAATATTTGCCAGTTTGTTGGAAAATTCAAATTTTGTAGCTCTGCAGTTGCTATCTGAGACTATGAGTTCACATCCCTACATTCACATGGACATACTACTTGTCAGGGTACTTGTCATGTAAAAAAGAGGTTTCTTCCAGATCTGGGTTATGTTTCAGCCTTTTCACTTCTGTATCTTGCATATATTAAATAAGGTGTTTATTTGCTTTTGTCAGATGCTCTTGTCTTACTCATTTTCCATCCATGTTGCTCTGAGTGTTTTAAGCTGTTTATAAATGAGAGGACTAAAAGGCTTATACATTTGTTGCTCAAGGTGTTCATCAAAGATGTCAAGATATCTTCTCAGATGTATATAAAAAAAATAATTCAGTGTATAGGAAGTATAGAGGTACATTTCCAGAGTCTCAGGTGGAACTTGGACATAAAAAGGTACGTGTTGGCAGCCAAACACCACGCTGGGTCTGGACAACGCAGAGTATGATACGGTGCAGTATGAAATACTTACCCTAGGACACGGAGCTGATACAGCAATCTGAAATCTCATACTTTAGAGAATTAGGTAATCTAATTCATCCCTGCTGTCAGTGCAGAATTGCCTCTTATATTTTCAAGTGCATCCTCCAGTGTACCATTAAAGAATACAATTAATTGAGGCTGTACGCAAAGATATCATGGAAGCTGTTTTGGGAAATCCAGAAGCAAGAATGATTCCTCCCTTCTCTCATATTAATTGATACGAGACCAGTTTCTAACCAGTGGGTTGAGGGGTGCCGTCTGTCCCACCAGCTCCCCGTCAACGGAGATGGACACCTTCCAGTTTACAGCCCAGAACTGCCTTTATGCCCCAGCTCGTTGCAGATGTAAAGCTTCTTTGGGGACCAAATCCTGCAAAAAAGGAAAAAGATTCCTGTTGTGATTCTTTCTTCCAGCATCAATTTATACCCATCCGCAGCGTCTAAGATGACCTTCAGTCTCTCTGAACTTTTCCCTGGGGAGGAAGATGAAGAGGCATTTGCATGCCTGACCCTTTTTTCCTGACATTTGCTGGCATGTAGATAGAGCTTCGTTAGCTCTATGTTATTTATTTGATCTTACGATTTTTATCTTTGGCTTTCATTGCCTAATAACACTGGAAATTATTTTGAAGGCTACAAGGGAGTTCATAAATAAGAAGTCTGCCACCTGACCCTCATTATTCTCTGGTTCCTTCTGCAGCGCTTCATTTTACATACGCAGAACATGAGTGAAAATATAAAGGGGAAAAAACCACGAGAAACGATGTCATGCAGACAAATGCACTCACCTCCTTCGGCTTTCATGTACGGGAACGCCGGTAGCCCTCAGATGTCTACAGCAGCTTTGCATGCCGAGTTGTTACAGCACGCTGGCGTGATCAATAGCACCATTAATCTTTTATATGCTGCCTTCTTCCATGCCCACTCCACAATTAAAGACTCAGAGAAAAAAAAAAAACCTGCAAATAAAAAAAATAAACCAACCCAACCCAACGGTGGGTGCAATGGGAAGGTTTTGGTGGAGCTGGCAGAAGCTCTGCCAGCGACCGCGCGGGGGACAGCACAGCCTGAGCGTGAGCGAACGACACATTAGTGCGCTAACAGCAGCAATTACCGTATATCGCGCTCTTTAAGTATTATTATAAGTGTTACTTAAGAGATGTGCTGTCCTCAGATAGATCCCCATCTCCCTGAGGAAACAGCTGGAAGCTGAGAGGAAATGCACCAAGTAGAAATGACTTTATTTAATAAGATTTAATGACAAAGCACAGTATGTGGAAGAAAGAAGAAAAGGGCAGGGTTATGACACTAGAGCAAAAGGGATAAGCGTAAACAAGCCTGGGATCTTGCGGGAGAAACAAAGCCAAGGAAATATGGGATATTTTGATGGGAACTTTGTCCAAATAAAATAAATCAAATGCTAAGGTCTCACTTAAATGCAAAGCTCTCCTCTGACAACTCCCAAATCAAAAGTCAATTAGAAAATAAAATAACCTTTCATGTTTTTAAGATGGGAACGTCCCCGAGTTACAGGTACGGCACGCAGATGCCGCGAGCCCTGTCCAGCCGGTGAGCAATCCCTGGAGCTCAACCAGCAGGGATGCTCCAAGCTCGAGCAGCATTTCCAACAAGGAGTAACGGGAGAGAAAGGCAGGGTGAATGCACTTTAACTAGTTAGATTCCCACTCTGTGAAGGCTTAAGTCATACCCGCCATAAAGCTGGGTGGAGGTAATTCCTCGCGTGGGGCCGCGGCTGTGATTTATGTTCCCTGACGCTGCCCCAGATGGAGCTTTGGGAGGGGCTGGGCTCTCGCTTTCCTACTAATCTGAAAAACCAGGAGGGAAAAATCATTTCATGTTCATTCACTCCTTTATTGTCAATGTTAAATTCCATTTTTTTCCCATGAAAATGAAATAATTCCATTACGGCTTCTCATTGGCATTTTAGGATTAAAATAAGCAAATGAAATGCTGTCTTGAAACTAAATATGAAAATGATGGACTTGGGAAATGCTGAAGTGAACTTTACAGGCTTTTTTTCAGCCTCAAAAAATATCTTGGTAAGTTACAGAAGACTGTGCAAATGATGTTGACGGATCTGATTTTACATTTTCTCTGAGGAAGAAGCATTTGACCAACAAACTGCACGCAGCTCCACTTGGGAAGATGCAAAGACCGTGGTTGCAAGCTGAGCGAAAGCACTTTGCCTCACTGCAAAGTGGCTTCCTACATCTGCAAGGCAATAAAATGGGAAAATAAACATCACGTACAGGGAAAAACAAACATAACAAACACCAAAATTTAGCCTCATTTTTTTTTTCAGTGGAAACGGTTACGGCAGGTCTACTCGAGCTGCTGTATGGATTGGCTTCAAAGTGGAGAGAAGATGCTCCTGTGGACCAGGGGAGGTCCCAGCCTGATGTTGTCCCCCCCATGCACCCCCACAACCTGCCTCCCTTCCCGAAACACCTGCAGAGACATTCACTTTGCAAATATGCAAACAACAACGGGTATTTTCCCTGCTGGAAACACCAGCTGCCTTCGCCTTTACTGCATTCGGCAATAAATGTTTGCAAATAGTGGAAGCTGCAATAAAACGAACATCATATGTACAGCAACACTTCATACAAAGAATTAGTCACTAGGACTTTTGAGAAATTTGGATTAATTAATTTGAAACATGGTACAACAAGGTATGAAGGCAGAATGCAGCTATGAACCAGGATGGGCTGTTTTGCAGGATGGAGCAACACCATTTTGAGTAATAAGAGCAAGGCTTTTTAGAGGGAGAAAGCCTTGTTTACAAATATACCAAAGGTCAGATGGATTTGCATGGAGCTGTAATTTTACTGTCACACTTAGGTTAGGAAAAGTCTAACAACATCCAAGGGCACCATTCCCAGCTCAGGGCTTCAGCTGAACTGCTAAAACAGGAGCAAGAGGAGCAATTTTAGCTCCTGCTAAAATTATTATTATTTGCAATTGGCTGCATTCAGCATTGAGCTTTTAAACCATACTTCCTATTGTCGTGAGGTCCCTGGCTGGGCTGTTTCAGATGCACGGCTGTATCGATCCGTCCGTACCGACCCCCTCCTGCGGCTCCGCTGGACAAAAGGGCTCATTTCACGCCCAGCTGGATTCGCTTTGGGGATGACATTCCTAAACGGGCTCCCTGGGGTCTGCCACGCACCACTCAAATGGTATTTCTGGGAAAATAAAATAATTGGCAATATATTTAGTGCTTAAACCTGGGAAATAGCTATAATCTATCTTGGGCTTTTATTTTAAAAGGGGGGATTAAACAGTGTTGGGAACCCTATTGGAAAATCCTACAGCAGTATTTAAGAGGAGGATAACTCCCACCCTCAGCCCGCCGGGGCAAACTGGAGGTCGGATGGGAGAAATATGGATCAGGTTCTTTGTCCATGTCAGCCACGCTGGGCAAGACATTTTGGAAGCGACCAAATAACAGAAGTGATTTAATTTGCTTTCCTAGGAAAGAAACTAGTCCAGAGCTCACCAGCCCGCAGCCAGGAGGAGCCTGGCTAGCCAGGTTCAGGTGGAACGAGCCCACCTCCCGGTGCTGCAGCCCCCAGCACGTTATTGCCTCTTGTCTTCAGCCAGACTCGACTCACACTGCTGGAAATTTTAACAAATTCACAGCCTTAAGGAAAGTTCTCCTGTTCAGGCACATCATTTCTGCTCTGACACCTGCTGCCTCACCCACAGGGCACACGCTCAGCACCAAACCCACTTCTCCGTGCCCAGACTGGGGCTGAAAACCCTCCTGCTCTCAGAAACGCCTGTCCCCCACGGGCAGAGGCTGCAGGCACCTCCCGGCAAAGCCTGGCTCCATCCTCACTGCCTCTGCTCCTGGGGAGGTGACTTGGAAATACATGGGCTGGAGACAAGCCAACACCGTCTTTGCAATAAAAATGTATTTGCGATAAAAACATACCCTGGAAAATGCAAGATAATGGGGCTTTCCGAAAATTTTTTTGCATTTGTTTGCTTCAGACACAAAGCCCCTTGTGTTAATTAAGCAGAAGCTGTGAGTGACCGTGGTGGACCTTTGCAGTGTCCACCCTTCGCAGCAGCCCACGTGGGCCCTGCGCACCCCACCATTCAAGGTCGACTCATGGCACACAGGCGAGTGAAATGAAAACTCCTCCTGCAAATGTCAACAGAAAAATCAAAGCGGGGAAGATGTTATCAGCGCTGGCGCAAATGAGAGATTATCGCATTTCTGCGGCAATAACCTAAAGATAAAGGCAAAAATTCAAAGCAAGCTGATAGTTTATATTGCTGTAGGAGAACCGATGCTGAATAAATTCATCTTCGGCAATGACACATGAAGCGAGGCATGACCTCCAGACTATCCGAGTGCTTACAACAACACAAGGACACTGATGAATTTGAAGCAGACGTCACTTTGACATATGAGAAAATCCGACGGATTCTGATTACAATATCCCGCGAAGCCATAATTAAGGCCTTTATGGCAACAAAGAAAATTGGATTACATTATTTCAGTGCTAAACAGCCAGAAGATTGCAGAAAAGCCAAGAGTATAGAGTGTAACAAGCCATAGACGTCTCTGACAGAAAACAAAGACATGGGCAATTGCAGGATATTTTTAAGCAGCCTTGTGTTTTTCAAAATGATATAGGACAAACCCATGAGTGGCAGCAGAGGAAATCATTCCTTCATTTTCTCCCGGTCTCTTCCTACTCCATTTTTCGTAAGTAATGTGCCTCATGTAAATCAGAGGAACTCTAAATGCAGTCCACACGTATTCTCGTTTCCTTCAATGCCTTTGCAATAAGAACCAAGTTTTCCGTCAATGTTTTATTTACCCACATTGCAGGTGAGGAATGCTGGAAATCCCCAATACTCACTGCAACCACCTGAATTCTCCATCCTTTAAAACACTGAGCCAACTCTACAAGAACCAGAATCACCTGAATTTAAATCGCAAGTGAAAAGTAGGCATGGGGCAGCTCTGTCAAACTTTGCATTAGTTTAAAACCCTTTCTTTTGCATTAATAATAAACAGAGTTTGTGTGACAGGGAGGAGCATTTGAGAACCACATCTCCTCTTTAGTGCCTTCCTCCATCAAGCACAGTAATACCTGCTCCCTCCTCTCCGTCATTTCAAAGAAGGTGGTTCGTGGTCAGCAGTTCTCACTTTTGGTTTGCGGTGGTCCAAAAGAGCAGTGATTTGGCTCTTGCCAAAATTTCCTTGTCTATGTATGTCCTTGCTCTGAATGCAAATCCAAAACTCAGAGCAAAGCTCAGCCAAAACCACTGATTTTCCTTGGTTCTTTGTCAAAGCCTTGTCAAACTTCGCCAACATTTTGTCAAAAATTCCTCCCAACCCTTGTCAAAATGTTGGCTGATTTTAGCACAAGACATTAAATTACAAAACCATCTCAAAGTAGGCAAACCGTACCGAGGCATCCTTTTCTACAACAAACCGATAGAGTAAGAGTTACGTTTTACGTAATACAGTGCCACCACAGTTCCAACTGGCCTTAAAAACACCACATTTTATTTTTCCACCATGGTCCCTTGGTCCGGGTGACCACCTTATCATCTGGGCCCCACACTCTGCATCCAGCTGTGCCTCCAGCTGTGCCCATTGAGGAACATGGATATTGGAAGCATTGCAACGTGTCCTCATCACAGTTCGGCTACAAATCTCAGGTACCTGAAGTCAATAAAACTATGTATTCTCAAGCCAGAGAATAAAAATCATCCTATTCTTCAGTTACATGATAGATTTACCGTGCACTTCATAAAACATGAATATCATTTGTTTTAATAAAAGGAAACCCACCGGGCAGTTGGCTTCATCTTGGCTCTCAATTCATCATTTGCAGGGCACATTTTGCTAGATTTCTCAGCTGATGGTACATCACTCATATCCCATTAGATCACAGACAAAAGTGTCGGCGTTCTATAATATTGTTTTTTCTTGTATTCTCCATCGTCTCTTACTCTTTCATAAGAAACATGAACGTGTCAAAGACTTTGCAGATGTATATAGATTTGCGACAGATCATAAACATTTCATCTTCTTCACTTCTCTTCACTGAGTAAAAAGAGCTGTGAACAATTTCATTGCTACTTTGTTTTTTTCTCAACAGAGTTAGCAAATATCCAGGTGAATATCCAGGTCGAAAATAATAACTGAAACACCTTATCAAAAATACATGAATTTTATCAGATTATTTCAGAGGATGGTCCCATCACCGTTCAGATTTCAAGACAGACTTTATGTTGCTGTGTCCTTTTTTTGTTGTTGTTGTCGGCTTTTCTAAATGCAACTTGGACAAAGAGCAAGGTTGTATCCGTGTGGGGCATTGGAAGAAATTGTGCAAAACCTCTCCAAGTCCTGTCTCCTGTGCTCCCGCAGCACCCACCGGTGTCTTGCAGCTCCTCCCCAGCGCTGCATCTCCCAGGTCTCAGCAAAAATTAATTGAAAGTCTGTTCTTCCCACTTGTTTCCTTCTGTGGAGCATAAATTCAGAGATTAATTAAAAATTAGCAGAAGAACAGTGTTTTGGGAGGAATGAAATGATATACAAAGTCTGGCTGAATTTAGCAAATTCAGAAATGGCAGAGTGTTTCCTCCCGACGCTTCATTTCAAAATGGCAAAATTGAAAAAGAAAAGAGGTTAAACAGCAAGATTAACTAACCCCAAAATACTCCTCCAGATTTCATCTAGGATATAATGACATGCTTAGGGTTTACTGTAAAGAAGAAAAATAAAAATTTTATTGCACTTGAATCTACTTTCTCTCAGTTTGGCTATTAATTTTTTTAAAAAATCCATTATCCATCTAGCTTTGCTTTGCTTTCAGTATGAGCAAACTTGAGTTACCTGGAAATCTAATTTCTTTAAACCTTCACAAGTCATGAATTTTTATGGTATAGTAAAATTTTGGAGGTTATAAACTCCCCCCAAAACCACTAACGACAGAAAAACAAAGCATAGCCAGAAATGCTGATTTGGAAGTCAAATAGCTTTGAGAAAATTGCATATGACATCAAATCAGAAGTAATGCCAGGATATCAAATGCGTACCTCAAGCGATATTGGAGTCATTAAAAAACCACCCCAATCTACTCTGGGTTTATTGGATTGCTGAAAAATGTCAGAGCTGAAGCTGCTGGATACATACGTGGTACATGTTAAAGTGTGTTGAACAAAATGGCTTTGTGTGTTGATGAGCCATAAAAGTATCTTTTTTAATAGCTATAAAATGAAGTATTAGGTATTTTTCTCTTTCTCTCTTGCAGTCTATAGCCCATTTAGTCCTGCCCCTGCAGGAGCTTCCCGCCGGAGAGCAGGGACATAGCATCAGCTGCCGAAGCTCGTTCCCTGCCCGGGCCAGGTCGGTGTTTGGGACGATGAGCAGTGACCACCAGCAGTATTTATACCCTCTCAGGGCACGGGGTTGTTGCCTAGTTCAAAGCACAAGAGCCCAAGGTGGGCAGTAGACCCACAGCCTCTGGGAAGTCTTCTGGTCACCGGCCACCACCTGATGCCAGGACACCCTGGGCACCCTGCGTCTAGGTGAAAAGCTCTTCCAGGGACCTAACACCACCAGAGGTTTCTCTAACGCCAACTACCTCCTCCATTAGATATTTAACCTAGCCTTCAGTCCCTGACTCCATCCATTTTGGTTACTGGTTAAAGCATTTGTTAGAGGTCACCATCACTAAGCACACCCCTCCATGGCCGCCCCCTCCACAACGACCACATGGTACACGGGGACCAGAAGACCTGACAAAAGAATCACAAATTTCTTCTATGTTCTAATTTTCCATCTGAAGCTCCTCCCTCTTTTCAGACCCCATCCCATTTACCCTCCACCCTGTACCACCACCCGACCTGCCAAGCAGTGCCGCACACACAACGCCCACCTCCAGAACCACCAGCATCCCCCAGGATAGCCCGCCCAGCCCTCCCAATCCCCGGATAAGGGCTTCCCAAGGAGAAGGAAGGTAATTGCCATCGCCTTATGATCCATTTAATTACCTTGTGTTATCAGGATGATTATATTTGATTCACACAAAAGTGACTGAGATTACACACAAAATTATTAACTGATGAAAGGAGAATATATTCTCTGTGATTAAATTTTTATTATTATACTCTGCTCTCAGGAAGAACTGCAACAAGGTAAATGTTAACGATAGTCATTTTGGGCAGGAAAATTGAGACTGTCCCATTCCCTTACACATGGACCCAAAATTAAGATCTCCAAAATCTTAAGCAACAGGGCTAGGAACTATTCAAAGCAAAGAGCAGCCTTCTCCCACGTTTCCATGAAGCTTTCCGTGCAAGGGCATTGAGGGGATTGCGGGGAGGAGGATGCCCAGAGAGCGGGTGGTCGCACTCTCTTGGCAAATTATTTTTCTTTCTATCTCAGAACCACTTTCAGGAATCCTTCTGGGTACGACCAAAACCCTTTCAAGCTAGTAAAAGATCAGTTTGACTTTTATTGCTTCAATTAATCCGTGTGGTTATTCCCCATGCCAGGCTGCTATTTCTAACCTCCGCCTTCCAACGCCGTACCCGGGAGCTCTGCTTCGCAGGAGGGTTTGCCTGCACACCCGCAAGGGGCCAGCAGCCCTCCCTGCCCTCACGCTGGGGAAGAGCAAGATACAGAAACTGCCTCTGGTTTTTTCTCTTTTCTTTCCCTTTTCCTTTCTTTTCTTTTCTTTTCTTTTCTTTTCTTTTCTTTTCTTTTCTTTTCTTTTCTTTTCTTTTCTTTTCTTTTCTTTTCTTTTCTTTTCTTTTCTTTTCTTCTGTTCTCTTTTCTTTCTTTTCTTTTATTTTTTCTTTTCTTTCTTTTTCTTTTCTTTTTCCTTTTCCTCTCCT
>NW_009629215.1:14864-41615 GCF_000690535.1 Cariama cristata | reverse complement strand
TTCCTGTCAGCTTTCTCTGCTTCAGAGGTTGAGGTGAAACCCCTTCTGTGTCTTGTCTAAGTGTCCAGGGGTAATAAATAATAAGCCGGTGATGTGCTCCCAAAATTAGATGTGGAATTTAATTTTCCCTGCGTTCGCGGACTTTAAGAAGCAAACGTGGCTTTGTCTGACTTGGATTTGCGGAGAAGCCTGAGTTGCTCTCCGCAGTCAAACGCTTGGCTGTTTCTGTACCCCTCAGTATTGTTCAGCAGAGGAATTTCCATGAAGACCAACCAGCCCTTGAAGCAGGGTGAAGAAATACCTCTTCCTTTTGACAGTCCGTTGTGAGGCTCCAGCCTTAGCCAACGCTTCTTGCTGATCCCTGCAAAGCCCTCGCTAACCGGCGTAGGTGGGGCAGGCTCCTTCCTTCCTTGCAGCAGCCTAAATCCCTGGGGCATACCCCTGCCAGAAATCTTTTAACATCAAAGTAGGTAGGCAGTGCCTGGTGGCAATTCGAGGCAGCCAAGATGACTTTGGGTGCTTGTGCTGCTGCTGCCCACTGCGGGTGGAGCTCTGGGTGGGCTGCGGGGTACAGGGATGGAGGGGGGCTTGGGGGCACAGCTGATGAGCAGTAGGGCTTGGGGGCAAGCGTCCGACAGGGGCAACTGCAAGCAAATCTCGGTCGTCTTGCTGCTTCTCTATTGACTGTATCGCTGCGATGTCAGCGGTAATACCACAGAGCCCAACCTGACCTCGGGTGCCTTCTCCTTCCTGTGAAAACCCATCTTGAAGCTGGTGCCCAGCAGCGGGTTCTGCCTTCTGCGTCACAGCTGGGTACTCGGATCCATTTTACCTCCTGTGATGTTTTTGGTAGGCACCTTGTGGTATATACTGGGGAGAGAAAAGCTGTGCAAAAGTGAGAGGCCAAGGACTGCACCATAGGTTTCCATCATGGGACTGCTTGGTTAATGCAAATAAATAGAGACTTTCATGCATGTGGCAGTCAGCAAGAGAATATAGTTTGATGATCTGGCTCCATAGTCGCAGTTGGTTGTTTTAAGACATTATCCTTCTCTAGATCCTTTCCTTTCGTTCCTTTCATTGTGTTAATTGGCTTCTGCCTGCCTCTAAACTCTCAAAAAGTAGTTTTTTAGGAAGGTAATAGAAAATAATCAAAATCTTCCCATAGCCCGAAACCTTATTGTAATACCAGCGGCTTCTGGAGAGGTGGGAGTGGAGAGCTTTGATGAAACAGTGAAGCTCTTGATTACCCCAGACTATTTTCAGGCTTCTGCACCTTTCGATAATGTGGTTCTGCAGATCTGCTGTAAAGATAGTAGAAACCGATTATATCTGTGCCTTGTGGTGATGCAAGAGAAAAAAAAAATCAGAAATCTACCAAAACACCTGGATTTTCTGCTAAATTAAAATTTTATTACATTCAGATATAGAGCAAAAAGTATTGGTATTAAGTAGCTACACAAGTGAAGGGGGTAATGCAAGGTTGTTGTAACATATTTTACTTTCAGCAAGCACAGAGAGGAGGAGAACTTTCTGAAACAGTTTTCTGTCCCTGAAAATTCCCGTATTGGAACTTGCATTATTCTGAAAAACTGTATGGAAATTCAGGATTTTTCTCACTAAATTATTAGCTCTTTTTTCTTCTTCATGTTGGTAAGGGAGTCATAGCCTTTTGGCATCCATACCTATGTTGGATGTTGATCAGGGTTTTTTCAGTACCAGTCATTAGTTAGTGCAAGCTGCAGCTTAATCCATTGGTATGGGAGTTGTGCAGCGGTACCAGTGTCTGGGGACAAGGGCAGATGCAGAAAAACCCTTAGGCAATGGCTTTTTTATTTTCTTTTCTTTTTTTTTCTTTTTTAATGCAACTGTGGTTAGATTCAGTTCTGTCTTTTTAGAGAAAGGCTTCAAAATTAAGCGAATGAAATAATAAAAACGTACAAAGTGAAGCAGTAGGCTGCTCCCTGATCAACATCTTTCTGCTAGTTTAAAAGCAGTGCTCGGCTTGGTAGGTGATTTCTTGTTTATTAGCAGCCTGGAATCGCCACAGAGAAGTTTTGCCTTGTTGGGTTGTGCTGGTTTCTAGCGGGAAGATCACGACAGACGTAAGATCTATGTCCTCACTATTGTAAATCCTCCAGACTGATGGAGTTATGCTCGTTTGACTGTTTCTCCACAGATCGTTTCCTGCTTGTTTGCCTTCCTTCAGAATTTATTAGTTGCTACGTGACAGAGCTGTCGTAATTTTTCAGCCGCGTGGTCACCAGTGCAGCGGGGCACGAGGCGTACGTGGAACGAGATCCCGTCCTGCGTAGGTGGGCTGGGCAGCCCCCCACGGGTGTCTGTGTCCCTCCCTTGGCTGTAGCTCCATCCTGGAGTCAGCTCACTTCAACACCCTCCTGAAATACTGCAGGCTGACCGCCTGGATTTGGGAAACAGGGATGCTGGCACACTTACGGTATAATATGACTTTGGATGGCACTCTTCTGTATTTCCTCGGGTAAAGCTGCGTCTGGGGAAGAAGCTAAGAACAGTCAGCTCCTCTGCGTGAGGGTAACCTGAATTACGGGGTAAAATAGCACTTAAATTTAAAACGTTACAAATCTTACACATTTTAGGAGCGCTACAAATGATTGTTCACCATTTCAGATTGTATAAATTTGTTGTTTCTTATTTAGTTAAAGCTTGATTTTCTATTGAAATGAGTATCCAGGAGGACTTTGTTGACTATACGGATTTTGGTACAGTTAGTTTCTGATCATTTTGCGAGTGGGATATGCTCACCTGAAGAGGGGCAGGTGGTGCCGTGCACAATTCCTGCCTGGACTCCTGTGGCTGCTCCCGGAGAGCCCGGGTCTGCAGTAGTGTCCCTGTGCCTGCCATCCCCCAGCAATTTGGGAGTCCCGGAGATGCCCCAGAGCATCTCAAGGGGCACCAGACACCTGTATTTAGGCAGCTGAATCACATCCTGGCTGTTGTGTATTAAAGGCACCATGATGTAACATTCAGTTTTGTCATGTGGTATTTTTGAAGATTTCACTGGCTGCAATTACAGTGTCTGTTTTCACATACGTGGATTAATTATTCCTTACGCCACTATTTATGGGGCTATATTGCTTCTGTCCTCTCTCTCAGTTCTCTTCCTTTCTTCTCTCTCTGCCTCCCCCACAGAAATACATCTGACATACTGTTGGGTTTGGTATGGCTGCAGGGATGATTACACCATGACAGCATCTAATTTAATAAACAATAAAGCCGCTGTTTTGTATATGTAAAGTTTGTCAATGGAAATAATGTTATCTGTGTGTTTTTTATCACCCCCACCACCAGCCAAATGTGCAGGTGTGGCTTTGGCATTTCTAACCTATGCATTAAGCATTATTTATTGCTCAGAGCCACTGTCTAAGCTGTTTCAGGTGGACTATCCCGTCCTCTTAACTGATCAGCGCACAGGTTTTGTATGAACTAATTTGGTTAATGGCGTGATTTTCCTAGTTGCTGAAATGCTTAAATCATTTCAATCTCTAGCATGGAAGCTGTTAAACATGTAAATGTATGGGAATAAGTTATACAGGTATAAACACGTCTGTCTCTGTTGGCACATTTGTGTGTCCACACTAGGAGTCACAGCAATGTAATTGTAATTTATGTAAGTTAGAGTTAACCAAAACAAGAGCAGCGTACGGTCCCGTGTTTCTCATACCAAGTTCTGTGCTCGTAACACCCGTAGTTTCGTTGCCTCTGTTGTGTATGCTCTCGTGCTATCTGGATTGCCTTTCTCAAAGAATATATAATCTGGGCTGTTAGCCTGGAAGTACCATTTTCAGTCTAGGTGGAGGAATCTGTGAGCAGGTGAGCGAAGTAGTAACACCAAACACAAATGTTTGAGAGAAGTGTAATAAACGTGTTATTGTGTAGCTGGCTTTGCAGCTTCTCTCCTTACAATTGAAGTCAGCTTTATAGGAAAAGAACATGATTAGGGCAGCCAGGGCAAACTTAGTTTGTCGTCTTCATGGTGTATGTGTAGTACTACAATCTCCAATACATGATTGCCTGGTGCTGTGCACAGAGAAATGTGGTGCTTAATTACTGAACAGGTCATCAGCATCCTCTGTTCTTCCTCCATTCAGCACGTGTCCTTGGGCTGTATTTTCTACGTATTATTCGAGTCCTGTTCCGAAGAGTCAGTCTTGCGTGCTTTCTTTGCAGCATTCCTTAGTCTAATACCTTCTTGCTTCACTCAAAGGAGCTCAAAAAAAAATAAGACGGGCATGCTTAGTGGTAGCATGGGGCAGGAAATCTGGCACACACTTGGACAGAGTTCATTTCTCCAGGGCAGCCCCCATCTGCCTTACTTGTGTTCCCTTCCTACAACCCCTTCCTCACCCATTCAACCTTCTCCTACTTCTCCAACAGATGAAGTAGGGGTCCCATGGGCAACAGGCTCTACACTGCCCAACCCTGGCTTAATCCCAGCTTGCCGGCTGGATTGAGGAGAGCAGTAGGTCATTACAGACCAAGTCTAAAGCGTTCCATGCAGAGGGAGGTTTGCACGTGAGAGTTGCAGGAGCATCTCTCCTATCTGACGTATCTTAGCTCATGAAGCTTGTTTTGACTACCTTAATAACGTTCTTTATATGTGTATTTTTCTCCTTTTGTCTACTCTTGTCAGGCTTTCAAAAAGCAGGCTGAACATCCTTTCCACCTTCCCTGGCAAATTTGTCTTTTGACAGTCCGAGTCCAAGTTCAGCAGCAGGGTATGAACCTGTTAATCTGTTTTAGAGGCTTCTGCTGCACAAGCTAGCAGTAGCAAATCATTGTCCTCTGTGTGAACTGCACTTGAGAAGGATGTTATGAACTTTGCGAGTGACTTTCACGAGTATTTATTGACAGCAGAAGAGCGAGGATGCTTGGGAATACTGTATTCTGTTCTGGGCTCTGGAGGATGGCGTTTTCTGAGGACACACCATAGTTAACAGCTAAAGGTTTTAGAAGCACTTTCTCTCTCTGAGTTTTATTCATTATTGAGAAGCTTTTACTTAGGCTTTGAGGCAGAAGTGGCCTCTTTCTCTCTTGAGAAGCGGTGCCCGTCGGATCCCCCGTGGAGCACGCAGAGGTTCGTTGCACCCTCTCTTGCCTTGATGGGCTGCAATGCAGGAGGAGGTTGTGAAACTCTTGCAAAGGGAAAGGCAAGTGTGTTCTTGTCCTGCCTATGGAAACGTGTTGTCCTTGCTCTTAGAGGAGGCAGCAGTTAACAAAACAACATAGACCGGATTTCTGGCTAAGTAGTCCAGAGTTGTGAAGATCTTGGAAAGCTTGATTCGTTACGGTTTCATTGCAGTGACTGCCGTTTACAGGGGCGCAGGCTCCAGGCGTATGAAGTGTGATGCCTGGTTCCCAAAGTAACGTCCTGGAAAGGGGCAGAGTTAGCGATATCGCAGTGCTTTGTACGTAGCACATACGTGCTGCTTAACTGGGGTATCTGTTGGTTTTGGATCCAGAACTCATTTTGCTGCTACTTTTCTGAGGGATTTCATGGAGAATCTCAGAGCGTTTCCTAATTTCCAGCGATTTGTACGTGGAATTTAGATACTGAGTCTTCTCGAGGGTACAAAGGAAATACTGAGAGCTAATAGTGGTTTGAATGAAATTCATGAAAGCTGAGGGGCAAACTTGATGTAAAAAGGAATACATCAAAGAATTTCCCCCATTCTCAGAAGGTTTTTTTGTTGTTTGTTTGGGGTTTTTTTTTAACATCCAGATTATCGAAAGGGAAATGTCTCTGGTAGCTTTTTCTAAGCTGCTTTAACAGTGTTCTCTCTTTGTACAAGTTTATCGATAAGGGTTTGAAGATGGTTGTTGCTAGTGTGTCTTTTTTAAGAAAAAATTGACAGACTCAAACGAGAGTGGGTTGGAGCTAATATATTTTTGCTTTTTACTTAAACGTGATCCTGAGACATGGGTTCTGCTTTTTTACATTGCTGCCTGCGAAGGGATTCAGTGTTCTGAATATATAGGTTACCATGGCCTTTGGGATGTTGTGCATCCACCGGTTTAGCTACTTTCTGGCTTTTGGTATTGAACGATAAACACTCTGGTTCTGCTCCTGTCCTCCATTATCTGTACTCACAGCAAACCTGACCATCTTAAACATGATTAAAATAGAATTCAAAAGTTATTAGCTAATTATGACGCAAAGTACTTAATTTGCCATTGCACCCTAATAACTTAAAGGTACTCCTGATAACTTGGTAATAACCGTATCATAAGCAAAAGGACACGGTTGCTACTAACTTAATAGGCAGCTTCCCTCAAGATAAAACATAAATAATGTACCTCAATAAAATCGGATTCAAGCTTAGTAAAATTATCTTGGCAAGCAAAGAGAATATTTGTTAATTTTTCTGTGAAATGTTATCATTGCCAAGAAAACTTGGTTACAAAAAACAGAGATGGAAAAAGTATTTGCATGAATAATTGATTTAACGTTTCATTGGTTTAAATGATTTTAGGAAAAGTGGTTTTGATATGCTCTGGAAAACTAAAAAGTTTTCAAAGACTTACTTGCAAGATACCAAACACTGTAGGAGATGTGGGGCTTAAAGGCTTGCGGTCTGCTCTTCAGTATATCCAGTGCGTGAGCGGGCCTGAAAAAAAAAAAAGAAGAGCAAAGAGAGATGGCATTGTAAAGCATAAAATACCGGTGGTCAAGCTGCGGCTGTGGAGCCGTTGTGTGTAGGTGCTCGTCGCCTGATGTCCTCACAAACGGCTGAAGCAAAACGCCTCTCGTGATGGGAGGGATGGCAGCGGGTACCTGCAGCCTCCTCCCCTGCTCCGGGTCTCCTTGTCTTGGGTGGGTCGATCAGAGAGCCGCTTTGGCTGAAGTCACAGGCTATTTGGGGATTGTAAGACTTAAGTTTTCTGGAGACGGGTCCTTATGGTAGCAAAAGGGCTTGAGGGAGAGCTTGGTGTCTGGAGACAAGCAAAACCGTGAGGGTCAGGGGTAGACGTGATGTCTTGGGAAGCGTTGGCAACTTCAGTGTCTGTCAGATGGAGGAACGTCACTTTGTCAAAAGCGATGGGGATTGTGGGGCTGAGGATCCTGGTTTTGGGGTGGGGAAACAGCTGGAGAGCAGAAGGCAAACCCCTCTCAGCCACATCTGAAGCCTGTAATGCAACCCAGAGGTTCAGGAGGCTTGGCTGCCACAGTATTGAAATTGCTTTTAAAACACTTACCTGCCCAGCCTTGTGTGAAAAGATGCAGATTTAGGTTGCAGCCTATTCCTCATATCTGTCTGTATCTCTCCGGTATACCAGAGCAGAGAGAGAAGGTATATGGTAAACAGAAACTCCCCAGCCCATCACCCCCAATCTGGGGACAGTGCTCTCCTGGCCTCACCCTGCCTGCTGTCCTGCGATGTGGGAGATGCTTTCCATCTGCCCACATACGTAGTTTTCTGGCCATGAGTCACCAGCTCTTGACATCCCATCCCAATTATTTATTCCTTTCTTTTCTGAAACGTCAGCGTTTCTACAAGTGCCATTTGGGTCTGGGTGGATGATGGTCTCCTGAGTTTGGGAATGGGGGTTTGAACATCCCGGGAGAAGGCTGTGACAGAGCCTACGTTTTTTGGTCTGCTTCTGTTGGACGTTCGGGCACCCTGCACCCTCCGTAAGGCTGTCAACCGGTATGTTATGTACATCGGGGGAGTTCCTCTATTGCATCTATTTTGTAGTGTAATCATTACTTCTGGAGTGAATCTCCCAGGTAGCTAGATCACCTGTTTAGTGGGGAAAATGCAGCTTTTAATTTCTCTTGGAAAAACTTCCTTTTCAGGCAAATAGAGATTAGGGTGTTGCTACTGACTTCTGGAGCCTTAGCCATCCATTTTTTTAATTCACCCCAATGTTTCCTGTGACCCACATAATCCTCTTTTGTTCAGCTGTTGTTTAGTTGCCCGTCTCATCATCTCCATGCTCGTCCACCGCGTAGAAAGCCATAGTTTGCTCTCGTTCTGCAACATGACTACTCGGTGTTGTGCAATTTATTCTTTTCCAGTTAATGTGTCAGTTTGTCCGTGTGGGTTAGATCCAATGACTGTTAGTTCATTTTGTAATACGTCTGATTTGCTTTCATCTCGGCTCCTGGTGCTGCCTCTGATCAGGCAGGTTATAGCAAATCCCATGCTTTGGGTTTTTGTTTTCCTCTGATGCGTTCCCTGACGATACCACCTCACTCATCATTTCAGATCCTTCCCATCTGTTCCTTACATGCTTTACTCTGCATTTAAGACGATTCACCATTTCTTGTCTATCTCAATTTCTTCTAAATGTTTTATTAGCCCTCTGAGTTTGCCCTTACCTTTTCTTTCGCTTCTGTGCTCGAATAACAGTCTTAAGATGTTTGAAATTATCTCCATGTAAATGATTCAGTTCTTTAATCTTTAGCAAATATTTCCACACAGGCTTGACATCCTCCTACTGAGTATCTGGGATTTATCTGTTCTTTAAAATGCCATGTAACATTTTCTTTTAAATCTCATAAGAACTGGAGTTTTAATACCTCCTCCTGTACATTCTTCTTGCTCTGTCATGTTGGCTCCTATATAAATACCTTTTCTATAGAAGGTTTAGTGAGATTTTAGGTTTTAATACACTTTTCCCCTGTTACCTTTACATTATAATCATTGTGTTCATGCCTCTGCTGATAATGTAGGAACTGTCTGTGCCAAGGAATTCCTGAAAGTCATGGACATGAAACCTTAAATTAAATGTGAGGAGGAAGAGATAAGAACAAATTATAATAGCACTGAGAGCAAGAGATTACAACGGGGTATTGGGTTAAAATGCGGTTTTCATAATGTATGTGCCTGAAAATTGCAAATGTATTCTGTTATATCATGTTTATGCGCCAACTTTTGTTATGCAGAGTTATAAAGATTGCTGAGTATTCAGTCGCTGTGGATCCAAATGATGTGAGGTGTTCAAAAGAGAAGAGCAGGTTGTTACTGTTAAAGTGGTCCTCTGAAAAAAGAATAGAAACCTCATCATTCCCCACTTGGGTAGGATAGCATTTCTCCTCAGCATGGATACATCTTCAAATGTACTAGCTGCTAGGGGACAGTGCAAAATTATATAATTTAGACATACGAGGAAGTAAAATTAAATAGCCATGAGATGAGCATACCATTAAACAGATCTAATTTATAATGGGCTCTTATGCAAATTGCCTTTGAGCACTTAGTAAAAGAAAATGAAAAGAAATTAATAAGGACAATGTGGACTAAAAAGTCAGAGAAGAAAAAAAAAAGTGAAAGCCTATTTCAGCTCGTTCTCTGCACACCCCAGAGTGTTAAATGAGCGTTCCCATTAGCCACATAAATATAATGATGTGATCGTAAAACTTGCGTTCCCTTATCCTTTGAAGTGCCAAACCCCTACTCACTTTGCCACAGTGGCTCCGACCAGGTGAGTCAGATTTCAACTAAAATTCTTTTTCTTTGCCATGTATTTCATTATTGGAGGGAGAGAGATGTATTTCCATGAGCACTTTGCCCCTTGCCAGCCACTGAATATCCGACCTCGGTGGGGTCCCGGGCAGTTACTTGCCTCGCCGTTAGCATGGGATTGCGGGCGCCAGGCATCGCCGACCCTCCTCCCGCTGCCCGGTTATTGCAGGGGCTTCGCACCGGGAGTTTTCCTCCCTTTTTGTTGTTCTGCGAAAGACGCGGCGTGCAAGGAAAGCTGACAGCTTAGAACTGTTGAAAATAGTTTCTTACAAAAGATTTTCAGTTAGTTTTGAGTTCGTAGTGTCCTCTGGTAAAGATGATAATATGAGAAATAATGTACTGAATATATTCAATAATAAGGAATCTATGTTTTCTCAGAGGAAAAAAAAAGGTTTCTTTCTACATAAGTTTGAAGGCAATGCAATATTCTGCATGCTTGCAGACATCCAGGTTTGCAGCTCCCCCGTGTTCCCTGTATCCCTTTGGTTACAAAAGGGAAGGATGGTAGCTCTGTCCCCTAAAACAATCTGTAGAACCGTGTCATTTCTCTTAGTGTTAAGAACGTTGTGCAATAGTTAACTTGTTTAATTAATATTGGCCATCTTTTTCCTAATTTCCTAATTCCATCAGCTTTCCCAAATTGTCAACTGAGGCAGAATATACTAAAGGGAAGTCTTTCTCTTTTGTGTGTATAATAATACATATAAATATTTATACATCGAGAGAGCAAGGTTATAAACACTTGCACTATGTATACAGCTTTGCTGCAGTCCGAGTATATTTTTATACTTGACAAACAGGACTTGTTTCTGAAGAATTTGAAAAATCCTGTAAGGAACGTCATCTTCCTGTGCTAGCTTTTTGGTCTAGAAATGCTGGTAGGGGAGTGCGGGTCTGTGGGGAGAAGGATCCCTGCAGTATTTTATGGAAGTTAAACATTGATCCTCTTCCGTATCCAGTTGTTTTCTCACCACTAAAACCAGGCTTGCGGCTGGACCTGTTCTGTGCCCTTCAAGCAAAACCGCATTCTCTGACAGAAGCTGAGTTTTCCACTGGTTGTATTTTCAACCCTTGAAGCATTCGATTTCTGACAGTGGAATGTGATACTTAAAGCCATAGACATTAATTATTACCCATTGGAGGTCGCACTTTCAACCCATGGGACATTAATTTTCCTGATATACAGAAAATTCCAGCCTGTTAGTTTTAATTAAATATTTCAGAAGTACATTTTCTTGGAAATGGACTTTATCCTTTACCCTTGATATTTGGCTAATTCTGGGTATAATTATCAGCTTCTTTTGCAAGCTTCCTTCAAACCACTTTCCTGTTTGGAAATCTGTTTGGCTGTTACGTATTTGTCATTCAGAGAAAAAAAAAAAAAAAAAAAAAAAGTAGTTATCTTTGCCAGTCATTGGCCAACATTGTCAAGCAGGAGATGGGGAAAAGCATCTTTCAGGCTTTCTTGGGAAGTGAAATTATGATAAATGTGACTTAACTGTCCGTTCTCATGCCAGCGGATGGATGTCTGTTAAGCATTTATCATGGCAGTGTGAGAGCAAGCAGGAGCGGAGCGATGGGTGACAGGGAGGGGGGTGACTCTGTGCCAATATCAAATGTTGTGTAGGGGAGCTGCCGAGCGAAGCAGGGCAGGGAGCTTGGGGCTGTGCTGCCGGCGACCCGGGAGCACAGGGGGAGGCTGGAGGGTCAAGGCTTTGGTCCTTCCCCAGATCCTGACCTAGCCCAGTCTCCTCTCCTCGTGGGTGTAGCAAACGCAGCTTAGCTTAAATGCAGCTTAGAAGGACCCTGCCACCAGATTTGGGTCCCATGTTATCTCAGATCTTCCCCTGCAGGCCATGTGAAGTGAACTGAAATCTACATTTTTCCATCTGAAAAGGAAAAAGGCTTTAATTTTGTTTACAGAAGTCTCTCTGCTGGGGGTCTACCCTTCCAAAGCTGTTTTAAGCACAGTTGGGTATTGCAAAGTGATGCTGGGAAGGGAGCGGGGAAAGGAATTTCTGTTAACTCTTCCAGCCTGGACCCAAAGCCTTCCAGGTCCCAGGTAGCACTCCTGATGGCTCTGCGCTCTTGTCAGCGTTCTGGTTTTGTCAGAAGACTCTATCCTCTGCTACTATCTTGTTCTTCTCCTAAACAATTAATAAAATGAAGACAGAAAGCCTAGAGGTTTAAAATATGTAATTATAGTAGTAATTTAGAACTAGGAAAGTGCTGCAGAAACCAATTACAATTATACATTTCGGTAATGACTGACTTGGCCAAATATGTATGTTTTGTGTGTGAATTCCATGATAGATTCCAAGATGGCATGCTCGAGTATAGAGGAAAATTAATTCTAAACGCTGAGTGCATCCATATTAGACATAAATGTTGCTCATCCACCTAATGAACTTGTATTATATGGCTTGTCACAGCTTAGATTTTGAGTAGCAGGGCAGGCAGTAACAAGTATCCAAGGAAGAAAGCTTGAATTATTCTAAGGGGTGGGTTTGAGAATAAAATATTTTGTACCTGATCGTTCTGCAAAATATACTTAATTCCTTACATGTTATGGGTTTCATGCGACTTGAATTGATTCAGGCATTTCCTACAGAATTGGAAATGGCTAGTTGAGGTTAATGTGGTTTTATTTCTTTCCTGGGCTTCATCTCTTCCCAGCTGGTGAGAAAGAATAGACGAGACTTGTATTCTGTTCACGTCATATTAGCGGCTGTACTAGCGAGGTCCCTGCTGCGGGCGCAGACATCCCTTCAAACCCCGTTTGGGTTGGCCGTGCCTCTGCAAAGGGGGGGTGTATGGCAGTGGGTGCGACGCGGCGTGGGGTCACCTGGAGCCCCGTCCCTTGGCAGTTCCCTGAGACCCCTCTGCAAGCTCTGCCGTCTTCCCCTCTTTGGGAACCGCTTCTGTCTTTTGCCTCTGACCTTTTCCTGGAGATCCCCTTCTGCTGGCTGATGGATGGGGTGTCTCTCAGCCTGGGGTGCTTCATGCAGCCAGGAGGGCTGATCACCTCTGAGGTTTTGGTGTTGGGTTTTTTTTTTTTCTACTGGTGATGGGGAATGGTTGTTTCTTCACTTCTTTTAAAACAAAAATAGCGTGCCATGACTTTGGGCTTGCTCTAGCCTTTTGGTGAGAAGACAGACTTGTACCTTACCTACTCCACAAACAGAGCATGATCAGGGAATCAAAGTGTCTGTTGGTCCCCTCGCTCCATGCCGATGTCCAGTGATGCTATTGTATGCTCTTCAGTAACCTGCGGAGCTTGTACTGTGCTAGTTCCCAAAACAGATTGGTTATTTTGGGACACAAACTACATATGAATGAGCCCTTTTGTTAAAACAATGAAAACACGGAATCTGCAGAATATTACAGAATGTAACAGGTTGTGACAAGGCTCTGAAATCACGTCCCAAATTGTGGGTAGTATTTCACACAGAGCATCCATGTGACATATCACAAGCGAGCTATTTTGAGACCATTTTGTTTACAATTCTGGTGTTGGAAAGAATCAAAAAGTACTTCCACATTGCACATACAGAGGTATAAACAGGCACACAAAAATCAAACCGACCAGTCGCTCCTGCTGATTTCACTGGGAAACCACTGGTGACTCAGGAGCCTTTTGCAAACGCCCCCATGCAGAAACACAAGGTGTATTTCATGTTCCTCTGGTGGGGTTTTTCTTCAGGGTTTTCAGCCCTTCGTGCTGCTCTAACAAAAGCAGGTTTGTGGGGCACCCATCTAGAAAACGTGTGTGTGCTCGACGGTTGATGTCGCAAGGACTGTCGGCAGATGGAGGCTCTCTGGGTGGTTCTGGTGGTCGGTGGGGTGGTCTCTGTCAAAACTGAGGGGTTTTTTTCCTGATTATTTTAGTGTGTACTAGTTGATACCTGCCACAAACAGTTAATTTTTACTGTGAAATCGTTACCTTACATTGACATGTTATAACCTTTGTATCCCCAGCTTCTTATTCCCACAATGTGCTGCCCCCTCAGCTGTCCCTGTCCAAGTGTTGGTTGCAGTAAATGGCATCCAAGAAATGAACTGGGTTTAAGAGCAAACAACCAAAAAAAAAGACATTTCCCAAGTGCAATTTCCAAACTAAATCAGGTTCACCGTGCAGTCCCCTGGAAAGGAGGATGGAGTCAATCAAGGGGGTTGGTGCATCTGGGGACATGGGTTCTGCTGATGGGGGCTATCAAGAGAGGTGTCCAAAATAATCAAGAGGGTGTCATTTCGTGAGACACGGATTTGGGCAGCGAGGCTGGTACAAGAGGCTCCGGCCCCGGCTGCTTCCCCTCCACCTCCCCAGCTGTGCTACTTAGAAGTTTCTAAGGCCACGCTGGAAAAACTGCAGCTTAAATCGTAGTTTGAAACCAGCCTTTTTCTTAGGAAGAGGAGCTGTTTGGGCGGCTGCTGAGCCGAGCTTGGTCTGACCCTGCTGCTCGCCTCTTGTTTCCTCTCCAGAATCGGCCGGCTTTTCGATGGCACGGAGCCCATCGTCCTCGACAGTCTCAAGCAGCATTATTTCATCGACAGAGATGGGCAGATGTTCAGATATATCTTGAATTTTTTAAGGACATCGAAACTCCTCATTCCTGATGATTTCAAGGTGAGATTTCAAGGGACTCGGGTGTTTTGCATGGACCTTTGTAAAGGAAGTATCTGGCGTGTAGTCAAAACAGAGCCCTAGATGGGGGGGCACTTGTAGGGTATGGTATTTGATTTCAGGTACGTGGCAAAAGTAAGCGTGTGGTTGCTAAAGTGGCATCTGTCAGCCTTTCCTGGAGTGGCATCAATATTAAATTTTCCCCTCCTGGCTATAGCATAATGGAGCAACCTTGCCATGTTTGATCTAGGGAAATTAAATATCGTAGGATCCTGATGGAGGCAGAAAGGATGTTACAATCTGGAACCGACTGCTCGTGAGCTTTGCTGATTACTTGTCCTCTCATCCGCTTTTATGCTTCCCCTCTGATTGCAGCAGTTCCAGCTTCTACTCCCACGCTGAAATTCAGAGAATGAGGTGGGAATCACAGTATTGACAAAATAAACTGCACACATGGTGATATTTGAGCATTAAGTCATAGATGATTTTCTCCCCCAGACTCTTGCATGCGGACTACAAGTTTAACTTGGGAGTTTTGGAGAAGTCAGGGATGAATAGTTCCACATTTATTATTTAACCTTTATTAAAGAGCCAGCTTTTTTTTCTTTTTAATAACAAATTAAATTTGTGGTAGTTCACCACGTTAGACGTTAGCCTACAGAGGCAAAGCTTCAGACTCGGCGTGCTGCGCTCTGTTTATCTGCTCGTAGGTGTGTGGGTGTCTGTGGTGTCAGCGAAGTGAGCGCTGGAGACGGCGGTTGCAATCAGAACAGATCTTTATCGTTACTTAATGAATGCGTATCAGCGGAGCTGGCTGTGCCATTAGTTCAGCAATTCAGATTGAACAGGAGAGGTGATGGGAAAGGGTTAGAGCAGTTCATACTGGTGTGCAGTCTTTTTATCCCTTGTATCTGAGACGGGTTTTCAGGTGTTTGGGGCATAATAGGTGTGCGGTTCAGTTCAAGAGCCGTATTGCAGCAACCTTTGAATCATCTGCTGTAGACGCATACTTGCTTCTCCCGTGCGTGACGAGGGTAGATCTACCTGAATACCGTGGGAGTTTGCAACTAGCCGATAAGCATCATATCCTTCTTTTGAAGCCTTAGCGTGGCTTTGTGCGGCTCTCGGCACTTGTCCTGAAGGTAATCAGAAATGCACAAAAAGGAAAAGCCACCTTCCGTGCGATATTAAGAAATTATATATGCACAGCCTTTTAAACACAGAACTATACTGTAGCTGTGCTGAAATTAAAAGCGTAACTCCTGGCAAGTGCACCCATGCAAGCTGATGTTCAAAAGGGTGTCCTTCCCAGTTATGCTTTAAGGTGTCCGAAAGATCGGTGCTGAAAATGAACAGCAGTCCTTGTTTTTCAGAAATACATAGATTAGGTGACTTTTTTGTTACACGGTAAATGTAAGCAGTATTCTGAACATGATTTAGCTGTCCCATTCTCATCAAGTATTTGGTTTCTATTTGGTTTCTATATTCAGATTCAGGGCCATACTGACTGTTAGCAGTCTTCTCTTGTTGTCATTCTATTCCTCTGTCTTCCCTAATTCTCATGTATTGCTTTTCTCTGTACAAATATTTTCCAAACAGTATTATGCTCTTAAACCTAGAAAAACAAGAATTTATTTTTTTTTTTAAATTTAAAAAATGGCAGTAGACAGACTCCAGATCATCAGTTGTAAATTACTTCTGTACTGGCTACGCTTAGAAATGCGTTCTCTCTGCTCTGGCGTTTGAGACAATGTAGTAAACAATACTGTTGGCAAAATGGGGAGGTATTAAAAAATACTTAATTTTTAAAATGCAGTAATATGTGCACTCCATTATGCAAATATCCGAATCATTTTACACTAAGAACCATTGCAGGCTCCCTCATTTACATTCTTATACCTGTTACAATGCCTGCTAGTATTGCTGTAAGACGCGATGGATCCTAGTGATGAATTTTCAGAATCCTGATTGAATTCTGTTCCATCTGTTCAATGAGGTCATTATTCTATGACATCACTATGGGGATAAAATATGGGGAAAAGTGGGATTTTTGCCTGGATGGTTCCATAGCAGGAGGGAGTTGAACAAGCATAGCCTCCCCCTCCCCTCACGAGTGCTGCTAAACCCAGTCTGTTCAAGTGGCTGGTGGTTATTTTTTGCTTGCACTGTTATTTTATTACACCTTCCTACACAGTAATTACGAACTATGTCTGAAGGGTTCCAGATCTAGAGCGGCATTAGCCTGAATAACCATATGCATTAAGCGGTACATTAGCAATGCCTCTTTCTTAATTGTGCACAGTAATATATGTGTCTTTCAGGACTACAGTTTGTTATATGAAGAAGCAAAGTATTTCCAGCTTCAGCCTATGCTAGGAGAGATGGAAAGGTGGAAACAGGACCGGGAGAGTGGCCGTTTCTCAAAGTCTTGTGAGTGCCTGGTGGTACGAGTTGCCCCAGATCTTGGAGAGAGGATTACGCTGAGTGGCGATAAGTCATTGATAGAAGAAGTGTTTCCAGAAATCGGTGACGTGATGTGCAATTCTGTCAACGCCGGCTGGAATCACGACTCGACGCACGTCATCCGATTTCCGCTGAACGGATACTGTCACCTCAACTCAGTTCAGGTAGGAGGTCACATATGCATTTTTTTGGAAGGGAGCCTGCTGGCCAGGTACCAACAGGTTGACCCTCTTCTTCCCTGTCGTTGGACCGTTCTGGTGAACAAGATCAGCAGGAGGCTTTGAGCTAGTTATTTACTTCTGTGGGTCAGGGCTGCTTTCTCGACTTAATTCACACACATCATCACCAAATCTCTTTGCAAGCAAACTACAGTAGTGTTAATAAACCTACTCTAGGAGATACATGTTTGCCTCAATATAAAGGTACTGCATATTTGGAGAAACGTTTTTTTGACATTTGAATATAGGGCGACCGGTCAAGCCTGCTTCCAGTCCCTTGCCCTTCTTGTTATAAATTGTTTTCTGGCTTGATGAGAGGGCGCAGGGACATCTCAAGGCAGGGTGGGAAGATGCCACATCCCCACAGAGGCTGTTGTGAGGGCATCGGGAGCTGTCCCTTCACCTGAGAAAGGCAGTGGAGATGCTCTGATTTGCCAGAGTCCACAGGAGCTCTGAAACTAAATAGGAAGAATGGAGGAGCGAAAGGTGAAGCCCCACTCTCTTTTTTTGGGTGTAACGAGTGAGAAGTGAGGGGAAAGGGGAATTAATGTGAGAAATTGGATGTATGGTTGGACTTGATGATCTTTGAGGTCTCTTCCAACCAGAATGATTCTATGAAAGAGATTACGGGACAGTACCATAGGCCGGCTACTGAAAGGAGGGCCATGCTTCCACAGAGGGAGAACAAAGGCAGCATCCTCCTCCTTCCTCCTCCTCCCTCCTGAAATGGGACCCAGTATTTCTGGAGAAGGGAGCAGCCTGCAGCCACAGGAGAAGGCTTCTGTTGAGTCTTACCCTCGGACTTCTTTTTCCTTTGTGTTTTGGTGTTGTTTTTTTTCTGTTTTTCTTTTTGCCATTGTATTTCCCACTGGAAGTGACGCTAAGGTTGTGAAAAGAGAGGAAAGAAGGTGAATAGGCAGAACTCATTAGTCCCATCGTTAAAGTTAAAAGGTCCCAGGTCTTACCACAGGTAACTGTAGCCACAAACCTTCATCGTCACAGTTGGTTTTTAAGTCTTTAGAAAATACGATGGTAACTTTTCTGAAATTATGACTGCAATATCTGCGTTGTCACCATTTGGTTGAGGTGTTTGCTTAGCATCCTCCAGTATCTGCTGTGCAATCTTGTATTTGCCCTTTTGTATTGTAAATTTTATGAAGCAGAGAATTTGTTTTCCAAGCATATTTCTGTGGCTAGAAGAATACTGGATTTGTTGACAGTACTAAAAAATGCAAATACCTTTTTCTTCATTTTTCTTTTTATTGCGCGGTGGCCAAAGTCAGCAGAAATCAGTCCAATACAACGAAACTGAGGGAGCCAGTTAGCGGATCTGTGTAACCACTTTTGTTTCCTAGCTGGATCCATCTGAAAACAGCAGTTACTGTCCTCAGACAGCAAATGGTCTATTTATTTACTTATATATCGCTGTTTGTTTCCCCTTTTTTGCAGGTACTTGAGAGGTTACAGCAAAGAGGGTTTGAGATTGTTGGCTCATGTGGAGGTGGGGTGGACTCTTCCCAATTCAGTGAATACGTACTGAGACGAGAACTCAGAAGGACATCTCGTGCACCCTCCGTCATTCGAATAAAGCAAGAACCTCTGGACTAAAATGGACACGTTTCTTTATGCAAAAAAAAAAAAAAAAAAGGAAAAGAAAGGGGAGGGGGGCAAAAGGGGGACGTTTCATGTGCAGTTTGGACTCCAAACAAGTCCTGGAACTAAAATTGAATAAAAGACACATTTATATCAAATATAGAGACCACACCTGAATTCATACGGGAACATTTGGAATAGTAGTAATAATAATAATAACCTCAAGGTGTAAAAGAGAACACACACACACATATATATATAAAATATGTATGTATATGTATGTATGTACATATATATATGTATGTATATGTCAAAGGGTAGGAAATGCAACAACAAAAAAAGTGGTAGATGAGGTTGGTGCTGTGATGACCATTAAGTGTCCTAGGCCTTCCTGGGACCCACTTAATGGTGTAGAAGCCATTACCATTGGGGGATACATAGACTGTTCTTCACCCATTTTCCATTGCCAAACAGCCATCCACTTTTTAATGCGTGCACACCCTGACTCAACTTTATTTGCATAGGGAGGTTTATGTCTGTCTTTTTTAGAGGTGGATGGGCAGGTGTTCAGGAAGCGACCATCCATTGCGTTGGAAAGCTAGTCGACTGAAATGTTAAATGTAGTCTGTACAGAAGTCGCACACTTTTTGTCTGCCCTCACAGATGTGAAAGGTTAACTTTTCTTTTGAATGAGGGGGTTTTTTTTGTTGTTTTTGTTTTGTTTTGTGTTTTTTTTCCAAAGGGGGCCAGAATAATTAATATTTGGTAGAGATGCTCTGGTTTGAATCTGCTGCTTTCCTACAATTTTTTCAAATTTTATAATGTATTAAATACAATAAACTCTGTTTAAAATAACGAGGGTCTGATTTAAGCCAACAGAAGCAGAGAGGTGGGATTTAGCTGGCCAGACTCCCATGTGTGGAGTGGCGGCCGCTCCGGCAGGCAGCGAGTGGGCAGCGCTGCCCACGCAGGGTGGAGGGAGTTAAAGGCAGCGGAGGCCGTTGTGGGATCTGTCTGGTTTGCTGGTCTCCCTTCGGCACAGTCCTTTTGAAGCTTTGTCTCCCAGTTGGAAGAGAGGCTGTTGGTCAGACTTCCAAAATAACACCAGCTCAACCCAGGGAAACCCGTCAAAAAACGACGCCTGGTTCTGCAACCTTCCACGTAACAGTGAATAGTTGCATCCTTCCCTCTTGACTAAGGAGTTGGCAGCTTCAACTCTCCGAGCCCTTGCCCTGCCGAGTGTTAGTCAACCTGTTTGGTTTTAATGCTGTTCATTTCCCTCGTTTAAAGCTAGTGTTCTTCTGCCTAGAGAGTTGAGATGCTCAGCCCCTCGTGTTACGCCGTCGGCTGCGTTGCTCTTGATAGCAGGCGGTAAGTCGATGTCCTGCGTTCAACGTCCTGCGAGTTGTTCTCTTGCAGGGTCTCACCGAGGGCACCTCTGCAGCCGCCTGGTTCAGGACGGTGAGATTTTGCAAAGGTGCCACATCACGATACCGCTGCACGGACCGTTCACGGGTTGATGCTTTCACCACCTAAGATGCACCAGCAACCGCCACTTTTCCTCCAAAGTGTCTTTTTATGCAATATTCCAGAATATGACTGTGTATTCATCCTAGTATGGAAGTTTCTATTGATGCAATGGTGCTGGCATTCCATTCATTTTGGTGATACTTTGCTATTTATTTAAGAAAAGAAAAAAAAGAAATTGTTAAATACATGTAACAAGATTTTTAATATAGTCCACTAACTCAAAAAACAAAAGCTACCATTTTTCTGTTTTTTATTAAAAGATGTCAGAGGGCATACTTAAATAACTCTTTGGCAGTACATATCAATGGATTTGAAATTATTGAAATGTGGAAATGGGTGGGGGAGGGGGCTCCTAAAACTAAGGTTCATTAGCGGGTTATTAGATCTTCAATGTGATGCTGATCTGTCTATTCACAGTGCTGAAACAGCTGCCTCATTGAAAATGTTTGTTTTCAATTAGCAGCAAGTAGTCCTCTTACAAAATAAACAAGTGCTTGCTCTTACTGCCCACAATTTGGTTGCTAGTTTGCGTAGAAGTCGGAAAGCTAAAACCTTGGGAAATAAATATTTTTAACAGATCTTCAAACTGTTGGAAGTGGTATGAAATTTGTGATGTCGAAAAAGGTGCCAGTCCGCAGGGGCTGAGAGTGCAGGGGTACCAGCGCAAGGTGATGTGATGTTTTGGAGACTGTTTGCTGCAAAAACCCTCCCTGCGCTTCCAGGTGGACCCTCGCTTTCTGGGGCCTCCGCAGCATGTCCGGAGTTAGGTTTACACTGTCTGTTAAGCCCAAAGGTACTCTCGCATCCAGACCTGCCCTGCTAGCCACTGTTTTTTAAGTATGGGCATATGCTCCGTTGCAGGCTGAAGCCAGGGGGATTGCAGCTCCTTTCCCTGCTGCTTGGCAAGCGGGTACCCAAACCTACCTGGCCAGGAGCATCAGTGGCCCCTAAATGGGTTGCCCGGTGCTGGCAGCACCCACGCTGCCCACAGGCTTTGCACAGGCTGGGTGTGGAGAGCAAGGAGCTTTGCCATCAATGCTTTTCATTGCCTTGCTCCAAAAGCCAGCAGGTTGTGCTCAGTCGGTGGTTTTGCTTGCTCAACGTGTACCTGACCGACTGAATGACACCGAGGATACCTCTGTGCTTCTCCCAAATCCCCAACTGGCCGGTCACCCTCCCACCGAGCCTGCGTTCATTGTTGATGGAGCCAAAAATCACTCCAAGACCCTGAATGTAAATGTCTCTGCAATTACGATATGGTCATGGAGTAAGAGGTCGTGAGTAAACAAAGCGATGGCTGATAAAAAATGTATGCAGGAATAAGGTAGTTGTAGATTTTTAGAGAGCAAATGCAATTAGTCCTGTTTGCAATTGAGGCCTGTAACCATGTGTTTTTACAATGTTCTTTAGAAAAACTGATCTACAGACGAATGAGCAATATATCTAGGAAAGGGGGAGTGGGGGGAACCAAGAAGGACCAGATTACGGTCAGCTCGTTTCTGGAGGTTAGTAATTTTGACATGTACAATAGTTTACGTTTATCTAATTTTTTTATTAAAAAGTGTGACTCCCATTTTATGCTATCAGTGGTGCCGTATTTAATAACAAGAGGAAGAGCTGCAGTGAACAGTAGCCGCCAACATTGTACTTCAGCACCTTGGTTAAGCAGCTGCCCGGCGAGCTGCTGTGGACATGTCGAGATTGCAGATGCCACCTCACACCCCTTCCCACAATGAGACATTGAGGAACTGGGTCTTCACCTTTTCTTTCGATAACGTGAACACTGGATTTCTGCAATAGCCATCGACCCAGGGTTTAGTTCTTCCCCTCTTGCTTCCTTAATGTACCAAACAGCGACGTAAGGTAAGTATGGATCCTGGCACGCTTGGGTGAACTTTACACTGTGAGTGTTCCGCTGAAAACTGAGTTCGTAAGGTAAGTATGGATCCTGGCACGCTTGGATGAACTTTACACTGTGAGTGTTCCGTTGAAAACTGAGTTCATTTACACTGCGCCACAGAAAGTGAAGTCCCCCTTAGTCGCTAGTTTAATCTCTCTTTCTAGAAGCACTGCTTACAAACAGGTACTGCTAATTTATTCTGTCTCCAGGTACTTATTCGCTGGGTAGTCTGGCCCAGCGAATGTGTCTAGAAGCAAGCTGATCATTTCTGTGCTCGACTGGCACAAGCAGGTATAGTTGAGGCATATATTTTTGGGTGCCTGATAGAATCCGTAACGAAATCCAAAGGTGACAACCTACTACTCTCTGAAAACATGAAAGTTGAGCCACCCATTCAATTATTTTTCTTTACGTGAAACAGGCACTGCTTTCAATTTGAAGAGGAACATTTTGTTCGTGAGCATAATTTTTTTGCAGCAACCTTTAAAAATTGATTGCTATACTAATTACAGGGTTTTTACTGTCACCCAAGTGACTTGTCAAGTGCATTTTTCTTTAATGTTCACATTTTGGGGGATTTGAGGGAGGAAGGGTTTGATTTTGAGGGGTGAGAAAATAATCTTTATTGACCAATGGTCAATTTTTCAGAGAAATAAAAACATTTATTTCCATCTGTCATTTCTTGACTGCGGAATTCTGTATTATGAATTATTTCTAGGGACAACTGGTATTTGTATGTTGGCATTCATGCTGCCTGAGGTTTATTTACAGTGGAAATGAAACCAAGACATCCTTAGGGTCTGTAGACCAGTTGCTTTTTCTCAGACTTCAGTTTCAGTGGTTTATTATTTCTTGAGGGTCTGGAGGGATCGCCACCACCAAAAATCACTACGTTGAATCAGGTCCCTGTGTTGGTTTTGGCTGCTACCTCATTGATCTGGTTATTGAAGACCCCAAAACTGACTTAGCATTTAGGATGCTCTATTTTAGAAACTGCTGAGATCATATCCCTACTCCTCTTCCGAAAAAAAAGATGCAGGCACGTAACACAAAAGTTCAACCCCTTGTAAGCTGAGCTAGCTCTGCTAGCTGGTAACCAGGATGCTAACATCGATGCTGGGGGAAACCCTAGTGCCAACCTGCTGAAGCATCTTCTGTTGGTGAAAGGATGAGCTCCAGAAATGGAGGTGTCCTCTGGCAGAAGGGGAGAAGCCCACTTTGCCTTGAATCTGTGATTTTTATTTTTTTTTTTCACATTTGATGACTAGGGGCTTAATACATTATTGAGTCCTGTGCCCCTAAAATAATGAAGAGTGTATTATTTTTTAACTGATGTCAGATAGTATGGGCCAGATCCCATCTTCTGCCCTCCATATTCATGGAGAACTTGCCCCACACTCAAGTTATGAGCTGAATTACAGATTAGAGTCATTTAGGGATTACAAGAGGCATGGCATGGTGATCAGCTGTCGGTACTGTTGCATTGCCAGCAATAGTATGTCATCTCTGTTGCATGTTACTTCTAAAAAATCCAGTATTTTCCACTGCAGGCCAGAAGAGGCGTGGTTCGATCAAACTCTTCTCTCTCAACCCCATTGAAACTGGATGTCCATGAGCTCTTCTCTCTTGCTGGTGTGAGCAGGCTGGGTTTGTGCCCCTCGGGGAGCGTGGGGTGTTGGTGCCTTGCCCAGCCCAGCGAGCCCCATCCCCTGGTCCTCAGAGCACAGCTCTGGCTTGCTGGTCCGGGGAGAGATGGAGGGAGGGAGGTTTGTCTCCTCCGTACTCCGGACTTTGGACTGATAAATGATCTCATCTACAACCCCAAATGGTCTTCTAGCTTCTCTTCTGTTATGTAGCTTGTCAGTGTTGTTACTAATTTTCCTGAGGAGCATGCGTAGCGTGGGATGGCTGCCTTGCCTGCTCGGCGTTAGGATGCAGTCTAAAGGGCAGGGCAGCGACCTGTCGAGTGGGCATTGACTTAAGGCAAAAACTGCATGTGCTAAAGTCTCCTAAACTCATGTACGGCACTCGGTCTGGCTTCAGTTCAAACCAGAGGGCTTAGCGAGGATCACCAGTGGATGTTTGATACTTTATTTGATTAACCTCCAAGAAATTGCAAAAACAAAAGACAAAAGGAGCAGAGCATGGACGCTAGTTCTGAAGATCTGGAGCCGTGATTTCACTAATCCCTGCCACTTCTGAATAAATACTTCAGCTCTGGGTGGCTCACGTTAAAGACACCTATTACCAGAAAATAACGAAAGTAGCCGTGCATTTCTTTCCCTTGTTTTCTCCAGTTCAGGAGCCTTGTTTTTCTTCTGCTTGGGGCTCTGCCTGGGCAGCTCAAGAGTAATAATTTTGGCCCTAACGCGGTGCTTAGTCTCTTCAAAGCATTGTACAAACCTTCAATTAAGCATCTCTCTACCTGTAAAGGAAGAAGGTAGCCATAAGCTCATCTTGCACCTGGGGGAGGGCTGAAGAGATTCGGCTTCCACCCACCTGGGTGGCAAAGCTGCTCTCCCAGGGTCAGGCTGAGCTGCCCCCCTCTTTCACAACCCCTCCTGCAGCGTAGAACCGCGTTGGCGTCGGTGAGGAGCTATGACACATGGCTTTTTACGGCAAGCAAATACAAGGCATCCCTGAGATGTCTGAATAAGCTTAAAAAGTAACACTACAACCATGTTAGGCTTGATGTACCTTCGGGATTTATTTTTTTCTAATTCCTCCCCAAGTAAAAGAAAAATGAATGAAATAAAATTCCCTTCACCTTTCATGTTTTAAGTAGAGTCTACTGATGTCTTCATCTCCTTCCTCTGGCTCAGCTCTTCAGTAACAACTATAATTTTCTGTTTATGTTTCGGTTCCTTAACACAGAACTCAGGCATTACAGGGAGGGGAAAAAAATAACAACAAAAAGCCCCAGTGCAGTTTGTGAAAGAGCTTTGGTCGTTCATATAAGTGGTCACAACAAAATCCTGACGCGTGCTAGGACAGTCGATGGCAGGAACATTGTTCAGGTGTGGTTGCTGAGACGGAGCAAGGCACGGCTGGCTCCCGGCTTCAAGCACTCCAAAATAAAAACGACAACAACGGGAAACTAGGGCTCAAACCCTCACGGATTATCTTCCTCCTTGAGCACCTGCTCCTCTTTCTTGCAGTTGTAGCCTTTAGACAAGTAGTTTAAAAGCCGTGCTATCGTCTCCGCCGTAACCGGTGCAGCTATTCCAGGAGAAAGCTGCTTGGCTCAGGGACAGCTGTTCTGCAGAAAAATTCTCTTCTGATGCATTATTGATAGATGTAAGTTAAAGCCATAAAGCTCGCAGCTTTATCAGGCAATATCTACTAAATCCTGGAAGCATGTAAGATAACCTAAATGTAATCTACTGCATACCACCTCCTTCAGTGATGGATAGCACAACAAAAGCAGGACTAATGAAAAATTAATGAAAACAGTTACTTCCATAAGAAAAATGATCTGTTTTCTCCCACCTTTGTATTGATTTGAACTGGCCCTGTAATTGGAAGTGTATAATTTTTTCCTAAGGTAAAGAGGATTGAGGGCGCGGGAGAGCGAGCGTATAATTCTATTCATGTTTGTGACATACTTCCAGGCTACAAAAACAAAGCATTTTCCTTAGGATGTTGAAGCCGCCTGTGAATGCAGACTTCAAGCATATTTTCTCAGCTCAGGCAAACTGCCACGCTCGTTTGCCTGAAACCAGATATTGCATGAGCAGAGTACTTGGAGTACTTTGAAGGCTAGCGAGGAAGTACAAAGGCACAATGTTTAAGAAAAATCAAATACGCTGCATGTAACTCGGTGGGTTTAACCATGTTTCATGCGTGCAAGTTCATTCCTGATTGATCTGCTGCTGTCTGAAAGGGAAAAAAATCCTCCAGTGAGGCTCAGAGGAAGGAGCTTCGCTGGGAGACCAAACCGATTGCACCACGTTGTTCGTGCGTCGGCTCGGCCGTGAATTCGCTGCCACACGTAGTCTCACCACCTTCTCACTAACGCGTTTAAACACAACTGGCTTTTCCCCTCAGTTTAATAGAGCATTTCTGTCTTTTTCACCGTACAACGGCAGAAATCAGTCAGAGCTCTGACTGCTGTAAGCTCTACTTTAAATTATTATTAAGTCTTTACCTGCTTAATATATGCACTGAGCCCAAAGGGCACTGCTGAGATGATAATAAATCAATCAGAGTAGCATATAGCTTGTTTTGGTAGGGGAAAAAAATTGCATTTCTCAAAGTGTTTAGGAAATGCTTCTTTCCTGTTCCCTGCTGTCTATGGTGTGGATCTTTTTCTAATTCTTTCCATCAAAGACATGATATGGGGCCATATTGTTATGAGGAGCTGAGAAGCAAGATGTTTCTGCACATATTGGTAGTAAATGTTACTCTTTCTGTCTTTGTATAGCAGCTTTTAGGTAGTATTCATTTAAAATATACATCTGGGTTTTTAACTGGAGAGATTCAGCCACATCCTTGGTTGCTTCTTTTTTTTTTTCTATCTTTCTCCTTGGCCTGCTAACAACTGCAATACAAGATGAGCCGCCTCTTTCGATGCATGTCATTAAAAATTAGGGCATTTACTTGTCCTCAATGTTTGGCTTGGCTTTATTTTTGTTGCCGCAGCCTCAGCTGGTCCAATCTGGGTTTTTAACTGGAGAGATTCAGCCACATCCTTGGTTGCTTCTTTTTTTTTTTCTATCTTTCTCCTTGGCCTGCTAACAACTGCAATACAAGATGAGCCGCCTCTTTCGATGCATGTCATTAAAAATTAGGGCATTTACTTGTCCTCAATGTTTGGCTTGGCTTTATTTTTGTTGCCGCAGCCTCAGCTGGTCCAGTCTCAGCTGGTGCTGTGCCCAGCGGATGCGGTGACCGGACGCATGGGCGACCAAGGCT
>NW_009629215.1:12846-14778 GCF_000690535.1 Cariama cristata | reverse complement strand
AGGGCTGCGGGTCGGGGCAGCTCCTGTACCCGCCGTCGGGGACTGCCCAGGGGTGGGAGGGGTGCTGGGGGTCCTGGGTGCCCACCTCCCTGCTCCATCCTCCGGCAAATCCTCCAGGTCCCTTGGAGATGCTCCAAAGCCATCTGGAGGTGGCCCTACTTGAGCAGGGGAGGATGGACAAGATGATCTCCAGAGGTCCCTTCCAACCTCAACTGTTCTGTGTTTGGTTTTCCAAGAAGATTGGACTGACTGAGATGTGAAAGGTTTGGCAGGGAGAGGGAGATGCCCTACTCCTCTACTTAGCGCCATCAGGGTCCTCTTCTTTTTCCAGAGCGATGCACCAGTAGTGCAAAAAGTTTCCAGAGAGGCAATAATGCTGGTTACAGAAGTGTGCGACCAGGCCAGCAAAAGCACTACCTGCGTGAAACAGCGTTACGGTAAACCGGGTGCTCACAGCACCTTGAATAAACCGGCAAGATTTGTTTAAAAAAAAAAAAACAAACAACCAAAAAAAAAAAAAACAAAAAAAAAGGACACTGGGGAAAGTAGGCTGGAGAAGGGCATCAAAGCCTGTCGTGGAAAGGATGCGGGGCCAAGGGTGCTGGCAAAGCAGGGCTGTGTCCCCAAGTGACAATTAGTGCAGGCCTGATGATAGAGAGCTGGATGGAGGGCTCAGCACCCTGGGTCCAGTCCTGCCGCGCCGCGGGGCAAGCCCAGCTCTGCAGGGGTGGAAGTTGCGTGAGGAGGGAAGGACACCGTGCAAGCAAGGAGGGGTCTTAGGGTGGGAAAACAAAGCTATAAGTCATCAAAAACGGTTAACGGCAATGTCACAGGTTTAGGGTCACTGGCAACTCTGGTATTAGGTCTGTATTTTGTATGCCGCTCGTTAATTCAAGTTACCGATGGCAAAATGTGGAAATGATAAATGATGAGGGCAAGTGAAATGTGCATGCGAGGAAGTGGTTAGCACATACTTTTTCCTTACCATGCAAGAGTGAGAGAAGGACAGTAATTTGAGTGCAAGTGTGTGGAGGAGAAAATTATCTTAATTGCTTTCATTCTTTAAAGAAGAAAAATTTAACTGTTGCACCTGTTACTGTCACAAAAAATACAGGCCAGCCACTTTATGCTGGGTAAAAAGAAGAGATGGCCTGAAAAAGCTGGTTTTGTTACAGATGATGTTCTCATTACCTTCTCCTGCTACCATCTGTATCTCAATTACAAAAAAATCCGTCTTCTGCCCGGCTATCACTTCATTCTGTCTTGCTCAGCATGTGCTATGGACTGTAAGAAAGTTCATCAAAAGAAATAGAAACAATATATAGGGAGTTTTTTTGGAAACAATCACTATTTACACGAACGCATGACTGTTTTTCTTAAAAATGAATATGCACCCTGTGACTGTCCATTCCCCCACCTTGGCATTTAGTTGTGTTTTGAGAGAACGTGGTCAGGGCAGAGCCAGAGTAAAGGTTTGCTTTGGGAAGCGCAGGAAAGGAGAACTTCTCCGCGCCACGCCGTGGGATAAAGTTGGTACTCGCTTGCAGGAAGAGCTCTTGTCCCAAGTGAGAACTAGGAACTCTCAGGAAACCAGCATAAATAAAAACAGAGCCTTTCAAACAGCCTCGGAAACAGAATAGTCTGCATGTGTTGCCTCATAAATAAAAAACAGCAGGGAAAGGGCTTTCGTGCTTCCTTGCACTTCTCGGAGAACCAAAGAGGCCACAAATGCATTTCTCCCTCCAAGCGTCACTCTTAAGTTGCACTGTTTATTTCTGGAGCATGACAATTGTCTTGCATCTTCTTAAAAGTAAAAGACATCACTTTGTTTTGCTTTCCTCCTCTTGACGTATTATCTGGGGTATTAATTCTGTCCTCTCATTTTTTTTCAATCAAGAGAGATTTTTTTACACCAGTTTTTTCAGTAGGGAA
>NW_009629215.1:10091-12815 GCF_000690535.1 Cariama cristata | reverse complement strand
TTCGGTCCTAATGGGGGTTGAAAGCCATCGGGTGCCAGTGCTGAGCTTGATGTAATAAACTATATTTAAAGTATCACTCATAGAAATTCTGTGAGCAGCGAAGCTGCAGCTCGTAATTACATGACATTGTTGCTGAAGAATGAACAAACGAACAGCAGAGCTTGGAGAAAGGTAGACCCAGTGCTCCTCATGGGGCCCCGATTTGGGAAGGCATTTCAGGGTGTCCTTAGCCGTTGGCACGGTAGAAGTTCAGCCTTCATTTCAATGGGACGTTCACGGTGCTGAAATTGTGCATGTATTTCCATACCTCACCAAGCTAAGACACAGATGCCAAAAGGAAAGACCCCGGAGAAAGCTTCCGCAGAGTTCAGTCTTCCTAATTTTTTTCATTTGTTTTACTGATTGTAGGGCTAAATATTGATTTTTCAGCACTGAAACACTGAAGACATAGCATCTTCTGCCATATTCTCAATATGCTTAAAAAGAAAAAAATCACTCCATGACCACATTTTTCCCCTATAAAAATGTGAGCAATTAACACAGCAGGTTCTCAGTTCAATATGTATAATTTATTGTAAAATGTATATAATTGGTTTGGCAAACAGAAAATGCACCAACACAAGCATAAACCTTTTTATGACTCCATATGTAATACTGGATGTTGATGGATTATTGCTACAGCAAAATGTCATGTTAAATAACTGATGAAGATGTACAGTAGCAAATTACTGGTTTTGGTATTTTCATTAAAAAAGGAAACAAACAGAAAAAAATAAACCTATTCACATCTCTATTATTTATTGAAGATTTTTTTTAATACACTCACTGCTGGAGCATCTGGGTGTATTCAACAGCTGAATTCAGTACCACATTAAGCTAAATTGCCCACAATGGGCAGCTGCCTCATTTCTCTGTTCTTAAAAGTCCAAAATGTATTTTCTGAGCCTGAGGCATTTGCCTCCTTGCCGAAGTGGTGGGCTGGCGAGTATTTCACCGAAGGCAGGGGGAAACACATTGCTCTGCTGCCCAGACCCTGGCCAAACCGTGGGCAAAAATTTCCGAGCGCAGGCGAGAGGACAGGGACAGAAGGAGAGGTCAAAACTGAGCTCCCAGCTTCATGTGCATGGACCTGGATTAAAAGTGGGCTCTGGCAGCACTTGACTGGGCTTGGTCCCTGGGGCACGTCCAGCAAGGTGGGCAAGACAAGGGACCCCCCCCCCCAACTCCATTCCTCCCCTGCCCCATTACCCCTATGTCTTTTTCCGTAGAGCCTACAAACAGCTCAGACATTTTCCAGCCCTTCTGGAGGGGTCAGTACTCCTCAGGGGAGGCTCTTCCCATCATTGATGGGGCTCCGACCCTGATGTCAAAGCCCCTGTGTCCATGCCCCGCACCTGTGTTTCACACAACACCTCCACTTCTGTCCTCCTTTCATGTCATCTTTGGCCTTTCCCTCATCCCGGAGAAAATTTTCCTGTTTTCCCACCTTTTATACCTTCCTCCTCCCTCAGCCACTTTTTCATCATCTCTTTCCAGTCATCTGTTCTCTTTCTTCTCCTATAATCCTGTACATTTGGATAATTTTCATTTAACTATTTAACATAACCACTAGATTTGTGTTTTAGCCTTGTTTGGCAGGTTAAAGGCTCCCTTTTCTATCTTATGTTCTGCATTTTCTTTTCCCTCTTAATATGTCAGGGTTTACAGACTTGAGATCCAGCTTGACGTTAGTGGGAAGATTCACCAGTGGTTTCCATAGAGGCAGGGGGGACATATTCAAAATGTTCCAATGTGAGAGGCTAAAACTAAGTGTCTGGGTTTGTCTATGGCCAGATTTCCCCAATTACTCCATGCTTCCAGCACCTCCCAGCTCCAAAGCGACCTGTAAGTAGAAAGAACAACGTTTCTGAGAAGCAGGCCACGTTTCCTTAGGTTACAGATGATGGAGGCAGCATCCTACCCGGTTTGATCCAACGTGTCAGAGCAGGGACCTTATCTCCAGCGAGTCTCTGCTAGGCATCGTGCCCAGTCCTTCTTCTATGTTTATATTTATCAGTAGTACATTTGGAAGGAAGGAAAAAAATATTTTTTTTTGCCTTCCAACTTCTTTCCAGGGGCAGCTTATAGAGGTCCACGTGTTTCAGGCAAGCCAGAGGTGTTGGTCCCATCACCTAGCTTCCACACTCGCACGTTACCCAACTGTGGTGCTGCCCCACGGTCGTTTCCTGAGCACCTGTATCCTGTAGCCGTGCTGCGGCCATCCCAAACCAACAGCTGTGATGGATGAAGCCACTCATCCACATAGCTAATCTAACAAAAAAACCTCATTATGTACATTCAGTGATATGCTAGAAAATATGCTTTTGCTGGCAGGATTTATTCCCTGCCCCTGCTCTCCTCAGCCAGCGAAGCAGGGACTGATGCGAGGGATGCCCGCGGGAAGCCCCCTCAACTCAACCTCCGCATACCCTGGGATGGCTGCGCTGGCAAAGCACTGCTAATGCAGCCCTGGAAATAGGTAGCCTTGGCTCTTTCCAGCCTTGGTGTCTCGAAAGAAAGACTCTCATATTGTGCTCCTGTCACATTCAGATTTTTTTATTATTCTTCAGCTGCAAAACACCGCAGAAAAAGAATCCAAAATGATCTCTGGAGTGAAAGAAAAATGGAGCGGCAGCTGGTTTTGAGCGAGGCTCCTTTATCAAATGATGTCTGTTCAAAACCCCT
>NW_009629215.1:0-10066 GCF_000690535.1 Cariama cristata | reverse complement strand
AAGTCCCCCACTTCCAGCTCCTCTTTTCCGCAGCTGTCATTGCGCTGCTCATTGTTCGTGAAGTTACCGGCACCTGTGTCTCCCCACGATGCGATCTAGAGGCTCCCACTGTTTATTTCAATGTAAATATTTTTTTTGTTGAGAAACAAAAGGGCTGGAAAAAAGGGAGGTTATGGGAATATTCAGGATGAGATAAGGAATCTGAGGCAGAAAAGAACACACCAATTACCTCAGCTCACACGCTCATCTGCCAGATGAAACCAGTTTTACCGGCTGTTGCCCAAAGGCAAAACACCATAGGGCTTCTGATGTCATGTTGGCCTTTGGTTATGAGCCCGGGTAAATGGGTACCTGGCAGAGAGAGAAGAAGGGCTGTGCTGCTTAATGCCAGCTTCATCTATTTGTGTTCGTCTAGCATCAATTAAAAATATCTCTGTCTCATTCTGCCTGCCTGCCTGCTAGTGTGGTATTCATTTTCTTTCCGTAACACTGCAGATTGCCTTGCCTTACAGTTTACAACAGCGAGAGCTGGCGTTTGCCTCCGGCAGGGCAGAAGACAAGAAACCATCGCACTTCCAAACTACTTTTCCTCCGCTCTGTCTCCGTGCAGAGCAGCGAAGGTGTTTGATGTGCAGGTTGTCGTGGAGGGGTGATGTACAAGGCCAGGGCTGTTGTTAATTTGCCGTGCTTCAATAGCATTAGGTTTTCGGGTTTTGGTTGTTTTTTTTTGGATTTAAATTGAATTGGTGGCATTGCTGGGACAATATAGTGCTGTAGATCTGAACTGTGTTCTGTGTACTCTGTCTTTTTTTCTTTAGTATATTAACCTTCTTTTTTCGTCCTTTTTATATCAGCAAGACCCAGTGAAGCAGACTTTATGTTGCAATAATTCAGCATGTTTTGGTTATAAATATCCCAAAGCAAAGTTAAGGGTTTTTTCATAGAACTATCAAAGCGAGCGTCTGCTTCAGCACAGAGTGAAAGGGACGTTTTACACACAAAAGCTCATCAGTGGGTGGTAAACAACTTTTGTCCTAATACATATTGCAAATATTCTGCTGTGGCACAGACTGACGGCTTTGGTGAAATTGGTAGCATCTGACAGAGATGCAACAGTTCCCTGTGCTAGTTGCTATCGTGGGAGCCTAACACAGGGTTAGTTCTTGAGAACTCAAGAAATCCCAGGAAAATCAAGTCTTTTTTGCTTGTTGCACTACAAAAGACGTCTGTCACGTTTTAAATTTCCAGATGCCTCCTTAGGAGCAAATAATGCCACAAAGTAATTTAAAAACAGAGGAGGTAGAAGTCAGTAACTTCAGCGATAGGAGCGTAGACAGTTTCCACCATCGCAATCTCCCATCTAGATTTTCCGAGCGGACTCGTGATTTCAGCGGCTGCCCTGGCAGGTGCCCAGCGTCACGCACCTGAAAGCAGCCAGGCTGTCTGAGCGCGGATGCGCGATGGTTTTGGAAAATCGGACTTCTTCAAGAGTTCTCAAGTCGATCATCAAAAACTACTAAATATCTCACATTTTTCTTCCTCCTCAGTGTTGCACGCCCTCAGAATGGCAAATGCTTGGTGATCTGAAGTCAACACAACGGCAGTGGTGCATCACTGGCTTGCAACAACATCTATTTGAAGGGATCTTTTAACGCAGTATGCAGTGCTGGAAGGCGGCTTTTTCTGTACTGCTTCTAGCAAGGATGTGCTGAGCACTCGGCAGCATGATTTATTTATTAGAACTTCACATCATTTTTTTTCCTCCCCATTGACACAGGATTAAAATTAAACATCCTTAACTGGGTGAGATGAAAGTATAACTTAGCTCATTCAGGTACATCTGTACTAGATACGTGTGTAAGCAATTGCTCTCCTCTAGCTTGATCTTGCATTCATGTATGGGCAAAACTCCTCCGAGAAGAGCTCACCCAAGTCGGATGTTCAGATGAACCGTGACGATGCGCGGAGGTGTCAGCGACTGGACTAGGCCAGGGCAAACCTTTGCAGCCCTTGATTCTCTACAAAACCCCATCAATAGCGGTCATTGATACTAAGGGGGGCTGTCGTTAAGGCTGAGGTCCTTGAGAACACATCGGATTCGTGGCCCCGTCGTTTCACCTGCTGAGCACAGTGCTGTGCCAACAAGCATTAAAGCTCGATAACTCACCTCTTCATGAGTTGGTGAAGAGGAGATATATTCTCGGGTCATGCACCTGCCTGGACGATGAGCATTGCTGGCCAGTGGAGCCGAGAGGCCCCGGGGACACCAATGCTGGAGGAGTCTGGCCAGGCAAGAGGCACCTCCACAGCATCCAGCAGACCAGCGTGGACATGGGCCGCAGGGGAAAGCAGCCCCTGTAGCGTTATCTAGAAGATGAACACTTCCCCAGCAAGGATCATGAAGGAGAGATAAAATACACTTCTTGCTGGAAATATCGTTGAAGGCACAACCTGTTGCCTTTTACACCAGCTGCTTTGAAACACAACCTCACCCTGCATGCAACCAGCTACAAAAGCAAAGTCTACTTTATCCTTCAGACTGCCCAGTTTCCCTCCTTTTGTGATAACTAACAAGTATATTACTTTGTCCATTGCTCCCTGTGCATACGTTACATGGTGACATATGATGTGATGACGACACTGAAACCACCTGCCCAGTGCTCGAGATTCCCCAAGGTTTGGAAGGTGGCCTGGAATGAAAGCTGTCGTTGCAAAGACCTTCACAGATGGGTTGGTTGGTGACTAACAAGTATGAAGGGATGAGCTTGTAGAGCTTGGGCAGTTTTATTGCAAACACGGTGGTCAAGATTATGCTGTAGATGTTGAGGCGTCCTCATTCGTGAAGCTTAAATCACGCGATAGGAGAAGCATCCGTGTTCCCAACGCTTGCAGAAGCGTAATGTATATGAAAGTACTTCCAGTGTTTCCATCTCCCCAGAAGTAAACAGAAATTAAAATGTGCTCTAAGTTTGCACACACAGAATCATTAACTTTGTATAGTTAGGGACTAGAGGGAGGGAGGGAAGGGGGATTTTTGGTAGGTTGGTTTTTTTTTTTTTTTTTGCCCTGGGCAAAATTTTCAACATTAACTAATTAATGTTTATAAAGCACTTTGCATATATAGTGCCTTTCATCAGGGGATCTCCGAGTATTAGATTATATTATCTTGAAGGCCCCAGGCCTGTGCATACTAGCCCTATAAAGTATTAGCCTTACAAACTTCAGTAATTCACTTCGGGTTTTTTTTTTCTGGGCTTTTTTTTGGTTGGGTTTTTAATCTTCCCTCTTCTGAAAATGTGCCGAGCATTTTGGCTGTGTATGTAAAAAGGCGGTAAAAAGGGTGGTGTCAGTCAGAATGACCATATGAAAAATCAGGGCCCCATAATGCGCTTCTCAAATCCTCTAATTGCTGGAGTTGGGGAGTAGCAACCGTGCCAAACTTAAATTGAACTGTAAATCCCACACGTCAAGTAGGGATCAGGAGGAGGCATCATCACCGGTGGGGGAAGCAGCTCTGATATTTGCTCTGCATTACCTGGTAATGACAGCGGGGACAGGGAAAGAAAGGGAGACCTCTGATCTCTGGTAGCATCAGGAGGCAACTGCACGCTCCAGCATGGGGGCAAGCTGGTGGCTCTTCTGTATGGCATTAGGTGTCTGTTACTGGTGGTTGGGAGCTGGGAACCCAAGGATGGGCATGGAAACGGTCACATTTAGCCCATCCGGAGCATCTCCCTTGCTGTCACCCTCCCGGGCAGAGGCAGAAGGCAGAGTACCCCAAAGCCACGCTAACAGTAGTGAATCGCCCATGTGTTAAATCCGAAAAGCCTGCTTGGGCGTGGGCTCAGTGGATGACTCAAACAATTACTTAACAATAGCTGTTTGCGTGAGCTGGCAGGGATGTAGCCAGGTTCACAATGGAAAAAATGTGTGGGCATCTGGGCTTTAGCAAAACACATGGGGAGCAGACTTGCTGCTGCATGCAGGAACTACCAGCAGAGAAAGCAAGGCCTTGGGGAGCAGAAACTTGACAGGGACAAGGCAGAGGATGTCTTTGCCTTTACTTGCACGTCTTACAGGTGGAATTCCCCCAGCTGAATTTAACTGGGTAAGGGCTGCTTCTCCAGGGCAAAGACTGAGCAGCAAATCCTGTCTTTTGAAGAGTCAGCGGCATTCAGAAATAAGATCGGAGCCATCCGCTCCGAGGCCGTCTTTCCCAGACCAAAGTACCCTCACAAGCAGTGGAAGTTCACTGCGAAGGGTGGGAAATCCCTTCCCTTCAAAGGAGAAGGAGGGTTCAGTAGGCTGAGGGCACATGTAGCTAAAACCAGACAGGTAATTCTTCATAAAAACAGTCTGAGAGCTCTTCCAGAGCCTGCACACATTGAAGAACTTGACGGGGAGCTTGGGATGAGTAAAAGTGCTCACTTGCTGCTCATGGGCTGATGTTCCAAGTCCCAAAATAACCACTGCACGCAACCCCCAGGGGAGAAGGACCTGGAGAAGGGTGCGAGGGGGCTGCGGGGAATGGTTCGGCAGCCGGGGTGCAGGCAGCATCTGGACATGGAAAGTCGTGTCGGGAAACCGAGCAAGTAGGGTTCACTCACTAGGTTTGCAATGTGGACAAGAGGCTTGGGAGGCCAAGCCTTGCACCCTGCGCTGTGCAGCCCTGGTCCCGAGGAAGAGTGGGAACCCCATACAGATCTGGGTGGTTCTCGCTGTGTTGACCTGAAGCAGCATTCGGATGGAGACACAGCTGTTGCACAGCTCTTGCTGGCAGGGAGCAGCCAGAGCTGGGTTTGCGGTGGATTGCCACGTCCTCTATCCCTGGAACCAGCCCTGTGACAGATCAGGAGGCCCACGTGTTGTGTTGGCAGATCTCCTAGGAAGCATGGCCCATGTGGGCTGCTCCGTTATTGCAAGCAAGAGATGGTTGTGAGGGCCAGCTGTGGATTGAGAGTGAGGAGAGCTAACTTAACTTTCCTCCTCTGGAGACACTACCATGCAGAGTCACCCTAGGAGCAGCCAAAGGTCTCATCACCTTGCTCCAACCAACAGTGTAGGGCGATGGACTGGATGTGTCCCCAGCGAGCATGGAGAAGGACTTGTCCTCATCTTCTCTCTCCCCGTCAGGTAGCTGCGGTTGAAGAGAGACTGGGAGAAGAGGAGTCAAAGCAAGAACGAGGCTGGGGTATGGCTGGGTCTGTCCTCCTGGGCTCTGATGGTGCTCTTTTTCCTGGCATCTCCATGAGTGCTGGACTCATTTTGCTCTATCAACTTCTTCTGCGCTACACACACTCTGTTTATCTCCCACTAGCAAGTGTGTATTTATATTGGCAAATGAGACCATCTACCAGATAAAGGGCCTCTAACGAGGCAAGCAGGCACGTTTACAAAGTGCCGCTGCTGCTGGCTGTGCGTGTACGCGTTATTCTCACCTCTTCTTTGATGTAGACAATTCACTTACAGGTCAGGCTAATATGCCTGGTCCTTCAGGCCAGGTTACTCCCACACTTGCTTGTTATGCAGCAGGAGGGTGTGCTTGGTGCTATTGATATTACCTCCAACCGAGGGTAGGGATGCATTAATTCACGCTCATCAATAGGGAGTGAGGCACCTTTTCCCTTTCGCCAAACTCAAGAAGCAGGTGTTGCTGCACCAGACCCTGGGGAGCCCAGAGCCGGGCATGGTGGCCCACAGGTAACCATAAACCGGCTGTGAGTTGTTCCTGCCCTGGAAGTCAACCAGCTCCTGCTCGTGAGCTCCCGGTGCAAGAGCTACTGCTCCTGTTAGACATGAGTGGTTTCACCGCCTGCTGGTTGCTATCCCTGCCCGTCGGGTTGGAAGTCACCTGCATTCCTCTTCCATGGTTGGGTGAGTGGTACCAGCGTTTCGGAGTAAAATACGATGCTCAGCTTTGAAGGAGAAAGGCTGTGAGGTTTTACCTCACAGGGTTGGAAGAGGTCACGGGTTGGAAGTCACCTGCATTCCTCTTCCATGGGTGGGTGAGTGGTTCAAGTGTTTTGGAGTAAAACACGATGCTCAGCTTTGAAGAAGAAAGGCTGTGAGGTTTTACCCATTGCACGGCGGCAGCTCCACCTCTCACCGAAGCAGGTGCACTGCCAACTGCAGACGTCAGCCTCAGCAGGTCTGGGAGAACCGCGGCTTTTTGGTTGCTCTTCCCATTTGCATGCAATTCCCTCTAACTCCTGAATCCTTTCCCTGTAACAGGTAATTTGCCTACCTGACGAGAGCTCGGGAAGAGCCATGCAGCCTGGGATTTTCCCCACGTTTCACACCAATGAGTCCTTACGGGTACATTCCTGTAACTGTGAGCTGGGACGTCAAACAAGAAGGGGACAATACAGAAGGATGAGAGTGGCTTCTGCTGAAGCAGAAGAGGTGCTGGTCCAGCGCAGGGAGGCAACACTAACATGCATGGGCTTGGGAAGACCATCTCGTGGTGCTGAGTAGGCAATCATCCTTGGGGTTCCTCTCCCACGGAGGTCACCCGGCTGGTCCTCCGGCGTGGACAGCCATGGCTGAGCAGCTGGAGCACGACTGAAGAGCTTGCGGGGACCAACATCGCGGCGCTGGCAGTGGCCGAGGGACTCCAGAGGGATAGACAAGAAAGGACTTGCAGCAAAGCTGACTTTGCAAGGCTGAGTTGGGCAACAGTAGTTTAGATCAGCTATAGATCTAGAGGCCCTCGAGTGAGGCAGGAGACAGAGGAAGCTTCCCTCTCCTGCCAGCACATCCATATTCGGAGCTGTGGGTGAAGGCTGCTGGCTGCCTTGGGGCTCAGGCGCCAACAAATTGGGCGACTTCGTCTAGCACTGGGGAAGTTCGCTACAGCGCTCTGCTTCTCAGGTTTTGGGGGGGTTTGGGTGACTTTGGGGGAAGAGGTGGTAATTTGTACCCCCAGATAAAATGTCTTCAGCTCTGTCTTATAGACAGCTCTTGCATAGTGTGGAAAGCAATTCATGTCCCTCCAAAACAGGTGTCGTGGGCAACTCTCCTACCTCGGGCAGTGCTGCTTTGGTTTTAAGGCCCAGGCCACGTACATCTTTGAACTAATCAAAGCAGTGGCACTCTCTTACTAAAGTCTGTGGGGCAAAATAGAGACGCCGCTTCCTCACCACCGACCCACGAGGAGAAGACCAGCCCTGGTGCAAGCGGCTGCTGTTCCCGACGGTGGCGAGATGGGCGGCGGGGCTTGGCCATCCTTCCAGGCAGCTCAGCAGGGATGTGAGGGAGCGGCAGCGATGCCCCACAGCAAAGAAGAACACGGCAATGAGGGCATTGGGAGGGTGGGATGACCGTCTCGGGCTCCAGCGTAGGGAGGATGGGTTCCTACAAGCATGTGTAAGCCTTGACTCCAGCCCGTCAGCACTTTCTCCCCAACGGAGGGCAGGCAGCTTCCCCTAGAGCATTGAAAACACGGAGGGAAATACCCTTCAGAAACTGCCCAGGTTTCGTATTTGAAATTCAGACCACCAGTCTTGTGATTCCTGGAGATCTGATTCATGCTTTTTGAACGTGTGGGTTTGGCAATCCTATCTTTGCACTTACAGCATTTCCCAACCTCTTATTTTCCCCAGAGGTGTTCTTACTTTTCCCTTTTTTACTCTTGTATACATGAAATAAACTGCTCGGGGGTTAGGGGAGTTGTTACCGATAGCAAAACTCATCTATTAAATTCACAGCGAGCTGCTCACTAAACAACAACAACAAAAAAATTCCCTCACAACTTTATAGTCTAAAATAACCACGGCGGGTTGGAGCGACTCCTCCCCGCTCTTGCTTTGCCTTGGGGCGGGATAGACTGGGTGAGGGCTCCTCTCCCCAAGGAACAGCAGGGAAATGCCGTCCCCCCCACCGCAGCCACGCCGGGGGTGATGGACAAGCCCTGGACCGTCGTGGTGGACGTGATCTGTCTGTCCCCGTGTGTTTCTGTGGGAAAGCTGAGCTCTTGCCCCCATCAGCTGCTCTGGGGAGGGAGCTCTGGGGTGCACGCAGGCACGTAAGCCCCTAGGAGAACATCTAAGGGCTTCTCCTGGGGTCACACAGAGAGGCTGGTTTTGTTTTGGGGGATTAAGTGTGAGAGATTTGGACCCATATTCAGTCAGGTAGCAAAAAATCCTGTTTTTTCCTCTCATTTAAATGTTTTTTTTTCATCCAGTCATGGAAGGGACCGTATCTTTATCGCTGTAGATATCAATCCAGGGGCTAAGTGCCACCTTAGCTCAAAGAAACGGTATTAATGATCCAAAGTCTGTGCTGAGCACCGTTTGTATTCCCATAGACAGCCTGCTGCTCGCAGGGTAGATGGCAAAACCCCACACCCATGGGAGTGGAGGCTGTTTTCCATTCCCTGCAAGGGATCCCTGCCCACTTGAAGACAGAGCAGCAGTCAGGGAGCCAAAGGGAGCCCCGCCGTGAGGGAGAGGGTTTGTAGGGTGCCAGCCCCAAACTGGGCAGCAGCGTGCCCTGAGCGGGCACGGGAGGTGCTGCGAGATGTGGCCTTGGTGCTGGGTTTGGGATTTGCAGCTAATTTCAGGAATGGGCTTTGCTGGGGTAAATATTAAGGAGATATAAATAGCCCCTGCTACCCTGGGACTCCACTGCCTCAAGTGACGTGTCAAGGAGATCCCCAAAGGGTGGCACATCGGGAAGGGGTACTACCAAAACTGGGTGGAGGGAAATCCCTGATGGAGGGCTTTAGCTGCTGAGAAGCGAGTACTTCCTTCTCACGGCGTTCGCTGTGATGCTGCAGAAGCCTAACAACAGCAAGTTTTTATTGGCATCGCAGCAAAGCCCAACTTGAAGGAGACATCCAAAAGGGAAGAGCTGAATAGCCTCACAGCACCCCAGGTGCCTGGGACAGCCTGCCTGCCTTCTGCAGTAGGCACACACAGGGGTCTAGGAAAGGAAAACTGCTCCATCCCGGTTGTCCTGCCCTGGGGAAAAGGGAACCTGCACCTCCGACACCTTGGGAAGTCGGAGATGATGATGCAGATCTTTGCAGCCAGCACTCCTCAAGGCTCTCCAGAAGTCACATCCGAGATGTAGAAGCTCTTGAGAGGGCAAGTACAAGAGTAGCAACATTGCTTAGTCATTAACAAAGATCACGGGAAGAGAAAGCAACTGAGCCCCATTTTAGCCCTGTCGAATTTGATTTAACGTCTCAGCATGCCCAGAGGGTCTCCAAGTGCTCACAACTTCTGCCTGTGCAGAGGACAACAGGTTTGCGATCAAGATCTGCGAGCCATTAGCCCAGACAAGTGGCAACTGAGGAGCTGTTTGCGCAGACGTCTCCTACGGAAGGCAAAGCAGCGAGCCTGCAGAAGGCTGGGAAGGGACGGCAGCCATCCACGGGAAAGAGATTATTTGAGGGATGAGGAGGAGAACTGGAGCAGCCGTGGAAGCTGAAGAGGAAGGCAAGCTTTTGGGAAGAGCAGAAGTGCCCAACAAGTTGTGCAAGAGGAGGGTGGGAGCACCTGGTCTGGATGCTGCTTGGCCGTGAGCGTTTCACTGGGGTTTCAGCTGAGCCCAGAAGTTAAAGCCGGGCTGGAGGGTGCCTGGATGAAGCAGACAGTTCACTCTGTGCTTACAAATCATTCCCAGGGCTTAAAACACTGAGAAAGGGCAGTGGCCAGGGGGAGCAGCAAGGGAAGGCAGGCAGTGCTACAGCTTGTTTGGGCTGCAAGGCACGGGCATGGGGGCAAAACACAAAACTAAGGCAGCTGGGGGGGAAAGGGGAGGTGGGAAGGAGATCCACCACCGCAGAAACCAGGTGGAGGGGATGAAAGGCAAGAGTGGGAAAGACGAGCTGGGCCACTGCCCCTGCATCTCAGCCAGATGGATCTCGGGATCTTTGTTCAAAGAACCAGGGAGCATCTGTACCGCATCCCAGTGTCAGGAGCTCCAGCCCGTGATGGAGACTGGCTTCTCAAGGAGACCTCCTCAATGATGGGCACATCTGAGGCGGCTAAGCATATGATGCCATGAGGGATCAAGGAGCACCCAGGGGGACTGGTTGGCCCAACAAGGGCTCAAAGCCCCC